>NC_036863.1:45003831-45056611 GCF_002910315.2 Salvelinus sp. IW2-2015 | reverse complement strand
AAGTCCGAAAACATTTCAATAATATAATTAAACTATATTGAAATAACATACTTTAGGATGATATTGTGACATGTATCAAATAAAATCTAAGCCAGAGATCATATTCACCTTTACAGAGTGTTTTCCAGGAGCCGAGTCCAGGTGCTACTTCGGCGCCAGAAAAGAAAAATAAACTGCGCAACACTCAATCAAAGAGGTTGTGTTCAAATACAGGACGAGAATAATCAACTGATTTCTTCTCTCACTTCCGCATGACACCCAGAGAAAGGCGTATGACGTGTTTCTACAGTCCTAAGTGACATGCCCTTTTATAGACAAGGGCTCGAAGAGCGACATCGATTTTTGGAAATCTCACTTCCGGATAGGAAATGGACTGTAAAAATAATTCTGTTCCACTTAGAGAAATAATTAAACCGGTTTTAGAAACTAGACTGTTTTCTATCCAATAGTAATAATAATATGCATATTGTAAGAGCAAAAATTGATTAAGAGGCCGTTTGAAAATTTGCACATATTTTCCAGTTTTTCAATACGCCCCCTGCAGCCATAACAAGTTATCTGCCATTTCCATTACACATGTCGCAAAATATTTTTCCGTGACATTGCATTGAGTAAACCTGGAGCAATGTAAAGCTGCCCTATTGTCAATGTTGCAGTGCTATTTCATGGTGTAATCTCAAAATTATCCCTGTGGAGATGGTGGAGTCAGTTCCAGTGTGGTTTCTAGATTCTGCTGATCTTTTTCTGTTTAACAGTGAGGAATGTGACAAAGAAAGGTGTCACGTTCTGACCATAGTTCTTGTGTGTTTTACTTGTTTTAGTGTTGGTCAGGACGTGAGCTGGGTGGGCATTCTATGTTGTGTGTCTAGTTTGTCTGTTTCTTAGTTTGGCCTAATATGGTTCTCAATCAGAGGCAGGTGTTTTTGTGTTGTCTCTGATTGGGAATCATATTTAGGTGGCATGTTTTGTGGTGGGGTTTGTGGGAGCTGCCATTAGTCCGGAGCTGCCCTTCAGTCCAGAGCTGCCTCTCTGTCCGGACCTGCCCTTCAGTCCGGAGCTGCCTCTCTGTCCTGAGCTACCTCTCTGTCTTAACCTGTTTGGGCTGCAGGGCCAGTATTGAGTAGCCTGGATAAAAGGTGCCCATTTCAAACGGCCTCGTACTCAATTCTTGCTCGTACAATATGCATATTATYATTACTATTGGATAGAAAACACTCTCTAGTTTSTAAAACCRTTTGAATTATATCTGTGAGTAAAACAGAACTCATTTTGCAGCAAACTTCMTGACAGGAAGTGGAAAATCTGAAATCGATGCTCTGTTCTAGGGCCTGCCTATAAATGTGCTTGATATGTATTAGTATACATGCACTTCATACGCCTTCCACTAGATGTCAACAGGCAGTGAGAGAAGAAATGGAGTGTATATCTTGATCTGAGGTCGAATAAAAGCTCTTGGCATGACGTGACACCAATTTCCTGTTTTCTGGAAAGCGCGAGAAGGGACCGGGTATTGCCTTCTGAAAAGCTGTCGTTATAGACGACTAATATCTCCGGCTTTGATTTTATTTGATAAATGTGACAATATCATCGTAAAGTATGTTTTTTCAATATAGTTTTATTAGATTATTGACATTTTTTCGGGACGTTAGGCGTGTTGCGTTGTCGGCGTTTGTTCACGAAGGAGAGCTTCGCGCCACTTTGCTAGCTTTCCGTGCTAATTGACTGGAGAAGAGGACATTCTAAAACCAAACAACGATTGTTCCCGACAAAGGACCCCTTGTACAACATTCTGATGGAAGATCATCAAAAGTAGGACCCATTTTATGATGCTATTTCATATATCTGTCGAACATGTGTACTATTAGTTTGCGCCCAGATTTTGGGCACTCTCTCGCTATAACGTAAGCTGGATGTCGTAATGAAGTTATTTTTAGAATTCTAAAACAGTGATTTTATTAAGAACTAGTGTATCTATCATTTCCTATACAACATGTCTTTTTTAGTAACGTTTATGAATAGTTATTTGGTCAGAATAGGTGAGTGTCATAAAAATATCCGGACATTCTGGGAAAAAGATGCTACGTTAGCACAATGTATAACCACTGATTTCAGCTCTAAATATGCACATTTTCGAACAAAACATAAGTGTATGTATAACCTGATGTTATAGGACTGTCATCTGATGAAGCTTATCAAGGTTAGTCAAAAATTATATATCTTTTGCTGGTTTGTTACGATCGCTAACTTTCGCTGCTGGTAAATGGCTTGTGTTTCTGGCTATTGTGGTAAGCTAATATAATGCTATATTGTGTTTTCGCTGTAAAACACTTAAGAAAGCGGAAATATTGGCTGGATTCACAAGATGCTTGTCTTTCATTTGCTGTACACCATGTATTTTTCAGAAATGTTTTATGATGAGTATTTAGGTATTTCACGTTGGTGTCTGTAATTACTCTGGCTGCTTCGGTGCTATTTGTGACGGTAGCTGCAATGTAAAACTGATTTATACCTCAAATATGCAAATTTTTCTAACAAAACATAGATTTATTGTATAACATGTTATAAGACTGTCATCTGATGAAGTTGGTTCTTGGTTAGTTAGGTTGGTTTTGTGCATGCTACCTGTGCTGTGAAAAATGTCTATCCTTTTTTTTCGCTGTAAAACATTTTAAAAATCGGACATGTTGGCTGGATTCACAAGATGTTTATCTTTCATTTGCTGTATTGGACTTGTTAATGTGTGAAAGTTAAATATTTCAAAAAAATATCTTTTGAATTTCGCGCCCTGCACTTGAAGTGGCTGTTGTCATATTGTGCCCGGCTTCGGGCTTGCAGCCCAAAGAAGTTAAGCTACCTCTCTGTCTTAAGCTACCTCTCTGTCTTAAGCTACCTCTCTGTCATGAGCTGTCCCTCAGTCCGGAGGAGTTTCCTCAGTCTAGTGGGGACCTTTGTGAAGGTTCCTAGGCCAAGGTCGGCGGTGAGCGTCGCCACTCAAAGGACGCTAAGGAGGGGGACAAAGACAATGGTGGAGTGGGATCCTCGTCCAGCGCCGGAGCCGCCACCGCGGACAGATGCCCACCCAGACCCTCCCCTAGAGTTTTAGGTGGTGCGTTCGGAGTCCGCACCTCAGGAGGGGGGTACTGTCACGTTCTGACCATAGTTCTTGTGTGTTTTACTTGTTTTAGTGTTGGTCAGGACGTGAGCTGGGTGGGCATTCTATGTTGTGTGTCTAGTTTGTCTGTTTCTATGTTTGGCCTAATATGGTTCTCAATCAGAGGCAGNTCTAGTTTGTCTGTTTCTATGTTTGGCCTAATATGGTTCTCAATCAGAGGCAGGTGTTTTGTGTTGTCTCTGATTGGGAATCATATTTAGGTGGCTTGTTTTGTGTTGGGGTTTGTGGGTGGTTGTTTCCTGTCTTTGTGTTCGTTTCACCAGAGAGGACTGTTTCGGTTTGCCACGTTTGTTATTTTTGTATTTTGTAAGTGTTCACATTTATCGTCTTAATTAAATATGTTGAGCACGAACTACGCTGTGTCTTGGTCTGATCCCTGCTACACGTCCTCTTCAGACGAAGAGGAGGAAGGCTGCCGTTACAAATGGACTTTATTCAAGATCTGGTTTTTATAAGACTATTTCAGAGAAAGTAAACCCAATACAATGAGATGTGCCTCTCTTCAAACTGTAACTCAAGCTGGTCTGCTGCCCGGGAAACTGGGTTGAGGCCTCAGGGGCTTGGCTACAGTCGAGGGTTATGTAACATTTAAACAGGGGGATTGGAGGGAAGAAGAAGGGAGGCTTTTCCTCTCCTCAAGTGTTTGCAAGCCGCAACAGGACTCTTTGCAAGCAGCACAATTTTGCAAGAACTATAACTCTGCCAGAAATATGACTGTTTGCAAGCAACTTTAATCTTTAATTGACCATGCAAACCATACACAGGCTATAGTAATTTACCAAGGTTTATAAAGAGTTTGTCCAAAAATCGAAGAAGTTATTCACTCATTCCTTTTGTGCATGTCTAAATCAGAAAAGAAAATTAAGAAGTATCAACAGCAACAAGATCCAATTGCCCCCATCAAAAGAGAATGATCAATTTCTACATTCTGTTTTCTCCCTGCAGAGGCAACAGACAATGCCAGTGTTAGCTTTGTTAAGTACAAGGGAGACTGCTTTGTCAGCACTGAGACCAACTACATGTACAGGGTGGACCCAGAGAGCCTGGAGACACAGGATAAGGTACAGTGATGACATAATAATAGGAGATAAGAGACAGCCAAAAAAAACACATTGTGAGCAGACACATTTTACAATCATACCCTTGCACAAATGTACTGACTTATGTAAATGATGCCCTGTTTGAAATATACATTGATTATTGTGAGTGCCCAGACACCTGACCTGACATATATTGGTAACAGCTGTGTACTTTATCTGACCTGTTATTCTACTACAGGTGGACTGGACAAAGTTTATTGCTGTGAATATGGCCACTGCGCATCCCCACACTGAACCAGACGGCACTACGTACAACATGGGAAACTCTTATGGCAGAAAAGGTCAGTCTACATAGAAGCTCCACTGGGCCCATATGCTCCTAAATTGAAAAATGTAGGAGCACAAACAAATGTAGGAGCACAATGAAAAATATGAATCATATTAAATTGTAAGAATTGCCAGCAATTACAAATTATAGGGTTAAGGAGTAATTTTTGAGATTGAGATGTAGCCTACATCTGGCCTATATATCATATATATATATACAGTGGGGAGAACAAGTATTTGATACACTGCCGATTTTGCAGGTTTTCCTACTTACAAAGCATGTAGAGGTCTGTAATTTTTATCATAGGTACACTTCAACTGTGAGAGACGGAATCTAAAACAAAAATCCAGAAATCACATTGTATGATTTTTAAGTAAATAATTTGCATTTTATTGCATGACATAAGTATTTGATACATCAGAAAAGCAGAACTTAATATTTGGTACAGAAACCTTTGTGTGCAATTACAGAGATCATATGTTTCCTGTAGTTCTTGACCAGGTTTGCACACACTGCAGCAGGGATTTTGGCCCACTTCTCCATACAGACCTTCTCCAGATCCTTCAGGTTTCGGGCTGTCGCTGGGCAATACGGACTTTCAGCTCCCTCCAAAGATTTTCTATTGGGTTCAGGTCTGGAGACTGGCTAGGCCACTCCAGGACCTTGAGATGCTTCTTACGGAGCCACTCCTTAGTTGCCCTGGCTGTGTGTTTCGGGTCGTTGTCATGCTGGAAGAACCAGCCACGACCCATCTTCAATGCTCTTACTGAGGGAAGGAGGTTGTTGGCCAAGATCTCGCGATACATGGCCCCATCCATCCTCCCTCAATACGTGCAGTCGTCCTGTCCCCTTGCAGAAAAGCATCCCCAAAGAATGAGTTTCCACCTCCATGCTTCACGGTTGGGATGGTGTTCTTGGGGTTGTACTCATACTTCTTCTTCCTCCAAACACGGCGAGTGGAGTTTAGACCAAAAAGCTCTATTTTGTCTCATCAGACCACATGACTTCTCCCATTCCTCCTCTGGATCATCCAGATGGTCATTGGCAAACTTCAGACGGGCCTGGACATGCGCTGGCTGAGCAGGGGGATCTTGCGTGCGCTGCAGGATTTTAATCCATGACGGCATGGTGTGTTACTAATGGTTTCTTTGAGACTGTGGTCCCAGCTCTCTTCAGGTCATTGACCAGGTCCTGCCGTGTAGATTCTGGGCTGATCCCTCACCTTCCTCATGATCATTGATGCCCACGAGGTGAGATCTTGCATGGAGCCCCAGACCGAGGGTGATTGACCGTCATCTTAACTTCTTCCATTTTCTAATAATTGCGCCAACAGTTGTTGCCTTCTCACCAGCTGCTTGCCTATGTCCTGTAGCCCATCCCAGCCTTGTGCAGGTCTACAATTGTATCCCTGATGTCCTTACACAGCTCTCTGGTCTTGGCCATTGTGGAGAGGTTGGAGTCTGTTTGATTGAGTGTGTGGACAGGTGTCTTTATACAGTAACGAGTTCAAACAGGTGCAGTTAATACAGGTAATGAGTGAAGAACAGGAGGGCTTCTTAAAGAAAAACTAACAGGTCTGTGAGAGCCGGAATTCTTACTGGTTGGTAGGTGATCAAATACTTATGTCATGCAATAAAATGCAAATTAATTACTTAAAATCATACAATGTGATTTTCTGGATTTTTGTTTTAGATTCCGTCTCTCACAGTTGAAGTGTACCTATGATAAAAATTACAGACCTCTACATGCTTTGTAAGTAGGAGAACTTGCAAAATCGGCAGTGTATCAAATACTTGTTCTCCCCACTGTATATTATCATCTCCTAGAGAAGCTCTCCCTTTTCCTTTCTTTCTTTTCTCTGTTACTGATAAAACTGGTTTCTATCAAACAGTTGTCGCACGCTCATATTTGCCGCACGCTCATATTTTCACATGCAAATGAGTTAAATTAGGCAAACTTTGGCGGTAATTTTGCGGCAACTTCTCAACTTCTGCCAAACAATTCTGGGAAACTTGTGACCAACATTCTGTTAACTGCAAACTCAGTGGCAATATGAAAATGAAATTAGGTTTTTGGTTACTGTGTGATAAACCACATTGACATTTATCTACATAAACCAAACAACAACTTTAAATGAAATTACTTCAGAGAAAAAAAACGGAACATACTGAATGTAGTAAATATGCTATACAACAAGTATTCAATGTCTTTAACAGATCAAAATAAATCCAATACAACTTGAAATCATCAGCATGGTGATGAAGAAAATAGCAATGACTGGATATTTCCAGAATAAATTGTTTGAGCTTCTTATGTAGCTACAACATTTACATGAGAGAAATGTGAATACTATGGGGATGTTGTCCTTAGGATGTTTAAAAGGACAACTACAAAATTATTTACATAAGCCAAGTGATAACTGAGCAATAGATTAACCAATGGAAGTTTGAAATAATTAACACTTTAATAATACAAAAAAACTCAAACTAAATCAAACCCAGTTAATTCAGAACTACTGTCTTTTTGAGTGGACTTTGGAGATGACGACCCTGTGGAAATCTTTCGTCCGAACTTTGTTGAATGCATGCACTGAAACAATTAGGACACTCAAAACTATTTCTATTTTGGCATCTGAAAAGGTAGAAATCGGGTTATGACTTTTCCTAAATGAATTATTGTTACTCCAAAAAATGCTGGGTTAAAAATAACCCAATTGGTGTACTTTCTACAACCCAGCGCTGGGTCAATATTGATATTGGACAAACACAGCATTGGGTTAACCTTGTCACATATGACGTCAAAAGAGCTCTAACGGTCAGAACGGTATGACTTTTTTATGCACGTGATGTCAGAATGTGCTCACTGTTCCAAAATGTGAACGTTACGCAACAGGACAGTTAATCCGTGCAGCCCTCAAACTAAGGCATGCTGCCTGCTTTTGTTTATAGGCTGTTTTAACTTGTCAATTTCAAATGATTTTCTAACAACAGTTTGAATTGAGGTGTGTTCCACCTCATTAATTCACATAAAATTAGGCCATTTCACTTTTGCGGACAATTAATTTTTTAGGCATTATTGAGCCGGACAAACTTCCCCAAGCACTTCCCCCTTGTTTCTGCAGATCAAGTATGCAGACACTTGCCCATCTCCAGTCAGAACAGAACCTGCACAAACTTTTTCACATTTTCCGGCTGGTGCCAGGTTCGCCTTCATTGTTGTTTTCATTACTACATGATAATAACTTTGGACATTTGTGTGTTTCTATCAAAGTAAGTGCCTTGTTACGTTATAATACTTCATGTATGTCGTGTTATGTTGTTTCTACTGTAGCTCACTATGTATGGAGCATAATATATTTGTGTATATTCCTCGTGGACATGCGAGGTAACGTTACTAATTTCATAACCTTTATGGTGTTATACTCAATTGTGCTTATGTAGCTAGCTACATTCTTCTATTAGCTCTGTAAAATAATGCTAATTGTGCTAGAGAAGTATTAGCTTGTGTTGTCTTTCGAAGCTACCCTGGCCTTACGACCATGTTTTTTGGGGGAGGGGGCCTGTTTAGCATTGCTCTGTTCTGCCCCCTTGTGGAGCTCAACAGTTACTGCTCCTTATTGTAATATAACTCATATTTGTGATTTTGTCAACGCAATTTATAATTTTTATAGCAGTGTTATGTTACTTCTTTGTAATATTGTTTTACTGCTATATCCTGATATTGTAATATTATTATTACTAATAATACTAAATATTACTAATAATTCCTCTTTATTCTGTACTTTCAGAAACCACACACACAAAGAGTATTGAACATTACTTGCCAATATCATAACTGGAACAGAACATCTTTCGAGCTGAAGATCGAGGCCAGCTTTTGTATGCTAGCGTACATTCCTTAAAGTTTTATTGGATGAAAACACAGCAAGAAAACACATAGGCCAATAGGTAATAATATTGGTGGCGGTTAAACAAAAAAACTTGTTTTACTAGATGAAAAAAACAGCAAGAAAAGACTGACAACTTATGAATATTCATAACCCATATTCATGCATAACCCTTTTCACATGTACCAACAAACGGGTGTGATCATTCTACAGTGGTCCCTGCAGTGCACGCTCAAACCGGTGTGATTTATTTAGAACGTACAGTTTCGATTAACGCAACAATCAGCATTTGAGCTGGCCACACCGTTTTTTCACAGAAACATTTTGCACAAACACAGTCCTTACAAAGTTATGCCCTGAATGTGAACAGTTTATTTTTTAATGCAATGTTCAGACATTCACAGAAGTAACTACAGCATACCACAATCATCCAAACCGGAAAATGTAGGATATGTTTGTCCTAGCACTAACTGAGGAAAAATTGATGTAACACAAGCGATCATATTTAGATAACTCGGCTGACAGAAACTACAATATGAACTAGCTAATAACAATTAGTATTTAAAATCAATCACATCACGAGTGAGCTCACCATTGATCAAAATAATTCAGTTAAACACTTTCTAGAAATCGAAAGATATCCGAAGATGGGAAGTTTGTGCTTGTCGCCATGTTTGTTTTTTCACTTCAACCAAAGATAATAAGAGGAGACAAGATTAGTTTGGTCTGTTTGCAGTATGCATATTGAAGGGGGTGTGTCGTCTACCTTCATTCCCATCCCATCATTCACTTCCAGAAGTTTACTCTGTGAACCCTCCTTCACCACATTTTGTTATAAAATCTTTGTCCGACAGACGTTTACGTGAAACCCAGAATACATTGTATGTCAACAAACATGGCTCCACACATAGCTGGAATTAGCTTAGCTCATCATAATCAGTACAACCTTCAAAAAAATATGCATGATTTGTCACCAGTACTTGAAAACATATGAATAAAACAGTAAAACAATAAAGAATTACCACACAAATAATTTTCTGATAGTGATTTATTGATAGAAGTGGTGCGTGACAGAAGACAATCACGTAACCTCTGACTCCCACTCTGAGCCATTCAGTGTTGTTGTTTATGTAAGGTTGATGTCGGAAGTTTACATACACTAAGTATTAAGTATTGTATTTCAACCACTCCACAAATTTCTTGTTAACAAACTATAGTTTTTGCAAGTTGGTTAGGACATCTACTTTGTGCATGACACAAGTAATTTTTCCAACAATTGTTTACAGACAGATTTCACTTATAATACTGTATCACAATCCCAGTGGGTCAGAAGTTTACATACACTAAGTTGACTGTGCCTTTAAACAGCTTGGAAAATTCCAGAAAATTATGTCATGGCTTTAGAAGCTTCTGACAGGCTTATTGACATCTTTTGAGTCAATTGGAGGTGTACCTGTGAATGTATTTCAAGGCCTATCTTCAAACGCAGTGCCTCTTTGCTTGACATCATGATAAAATCTAAAGAAATCAGCCAAGACGTCAGAAAAAAAATTGTGGACCTCCACAAGTCTGGTTCATGCTTGGGAGCAATTTCCAAACGCCTGAAGGTACCACGTTCATCTGCACAAACAATATTACGCAAGTATAAACACCATGGGACCACGCAGCTGTCATGCTGCTCAGCAAGGAGACGTGTTCTGTCTCCTAGAGATGAACGTACTTTGGTGCGAAAAGTGAAATCAATCCCAGAACAACAGCAAAGGACCTTGTGAAGATGCTGGAGGAAACAGGTACAAAGTTATTTATATCCACAGTAAAACAAGTCCTATATAAACTTAAAAGGCCGCTCAGCAAGGAAGAAGCCACTGCTCCAAAACCGCCATAAAAAAGCCAGATGATTCTGTGCTTCCAACTTAGTGGTAACAGGGAGTGAGGAAAGAGCAAAATTAATAGGGGAGGCAGTAGCTTCGGGGTTAGAAAGGCAGGTCGATATCCGAACCCCCGAGCTACTTGTGGAGAAATCTGCAGGGAGTGATCCGTCACCCGGAAGGTTACCAGCTACAATATCTCTGTATACTACATACTGCTCTTGTGCGCTTGAGTGCCCATTAGCTGCTCCCAGCCTATGATGTGTGTTTTGTGTCAGGTTGGTCACTATGACAGAATACCTGTGCAAATTACCAATAAAGCAAGTATGGTAAAAATGAAGGCCAGACTATCTATGGTAGTGTCTGAGTGTCTGCATGGTTCTAAGAGGCTCTGGTGAAGTTAAGTCTTTCAAGTTTCCAATAAGGTTGTACTATTGATTATCGATGACAATGTGGAAGACGTAGATGCTGCTTTACGAAGCTGCAAACGAATCACTGCAGCTTCGGACTGCAGACTAATCAACATTGCACATGAATTAGAGTAAATCACTACTCTGTCTGACTTGACTTCCTCCACCCACTGCAAAGCCAACATTATGGCCATTAGCTCAGCTAGCTTAACTAACTTGGCTGCATCAAATTTAAGGTAAACAAATTTGCATCCATCCTCCTCTACTTCACAAGTCTGACTAAATCTGCCACTGTCAGAAACTATTGAAACCCAGTATAGTAATACTAGTGTAGCACCCCGTATTATCGGCATATTCAACAGCGTTTAAGAAACACATTACCTTCAACAGTGTTACCTGGTGATCAAGCCATCAATGTTTTGTTATTATTGGTGTCGTAAAAATGTTAGCTAACGGGTTAGCAATTAGTATGTTTGACATTTCAGTGGAATTACTATTACTATCAGCTTTTTGATAAGCGGTTCAGCAAACAATATACGTCCCGTATTGTCGGCATACGGTCCCCAGTTTTGGGCCACCTTACTATTTTGTTCAATTACAAGGTATATCCATTTAATTTTGTTCAAAAAAGAGACACCACCCTCGTATCCGAAGTGTTTACTCGACAGTTGACTCGTTGGCTAGCCTTCCAATATAAAAAAAAATACATGCCTGTAAACTTTTCATTGCGTAGCCCGGTGCGCACGCATGTAGACTCTTAAAAATGGTTCTTCACCAACATCAGTGTTGAAACCAAATAATGTCTCATTATTTGTTTTAAATATTAATCTTATGTTTTGAGAAAGTAAATGACAGTTTAAAACTAACATGTATGAATCATTTGTAAAAAGTTGGATTTTAAATTATGTGTGGTCTATCGCGCAGTCAAATTTTACAATATACAGCGTGTATGTATATAAATATAACTTTTTTGAAAACGTTCATGACCTAACTTAATTTACATAACTGCAATGAAAATCAGTGTTCAGCTATTTAGAAGGGTGTTTTTAGTCGCAAAACGTACTGGTATTTTCCAGTCCATTTAAATGTTGAGCTCGAGGTGATTTAATCCTCCAACTGTTAGAGAGTGTCTTAGGGGTGTCCGATGTTGGGGGAAAATTAGCTAACTCAATCAATCACCATGCAAGCATGAGATAAGCCTGACAAATAGATAGATAGAGAATAAGTCAATACTAGCTAATGTGACTTATCTAGCCAGCTAACTTAGCTAACATTAGCTAACGAGAGAAACAGTGTCTGACATTCCAGACAGTGTCAGACTTAGCTAGCGATGTAGCTAGATAGCTAACTTTAGCTAGCCACACTTACAGACACTGACATAGTTAGCTAGCTAGCTAGTAAACATCAACAAAACATTTACATTTAGTTATATTCCGTGACAACTCTTCAGTAAACTAGCGTTGTGACCTTGGTCGTGAGGCTAACGTTAGTGTAACCGGTGCTGTACTGCACCGCTGTAACTCTGCGTTGTGTGCCAATTGTCGCCTCTTTCGACAACATAGACGCACAATACAAACGACTGGGATCAGTCGAGGAGCTAGCCATCGTCCCCACATACAATACCTTAGCTAGCTAGTAACCACATTTGAATTCAAAATGTTAATATCATCCTAAAAAGTGCAATTACAATTGCATCTTGACAATACCATCCACTTATGAGTAAACTCTAAATATAAATTCACAAAGTATTTTCAACTGTTAGGATGTCTTGCTCCCAGACAGGCTAAATAACTTTTTTGCCCGCTTTGAGGACAATACAGTGCCACTGACACGGCCCGCTACCAAAACCTGCGGGCTCTCCTTCACATGCATGTCCGAGCGGAGTTAATATCCCTAAAACAGTTAACGTGTTAACCCTCGCAAGGCTGCAGGCCCCGATCCCAAGCCGCGTCTCAGAGCATGCGCAGCCAGCTGGCTGGTGTGTTTACGGACATATTCAATCAATCCATCTTACCGTCTGCGTTCCCACATGCTTCAAGAGGGCCACCATTGTTCCTGTTCCAAGACCATAGGTAACTGAGCTAAACGACTACCGCCCCGTAGCACTCATTCCGTCATCATGAAGTGCTTTGAGAGACTAGTCAAGGACCATATCACCTCACCCTACCGGACACCTAGACCCACTCCAATTTGCTTACCGACCCAATAGGTCCACAGACGACGCAATCGCAACCACACTGCACACTGCCCTAACCCATCTGGACAAAGGGAATACCCATGTGAGAATGCTGTTCATCGATTACAGCTCAGCATTTAACACCATAGTACCCTCCCTCGTCATCAAGCTCGAGACCGCTGGTCTCGACCCCGCCCTGTGCAACTGGGTCCTGGACTTCCTGACGGGCCGCCCCAGGTGGTGAGGGTAGGTAACAACATCTCCACCCCGCTGATCCTCAACACTGGGGCCCCACAAGGGTGCGTTCTGAGCCCTCTCCTGTACTCCCTGTTCACCCACGACTGCGTGGCCATGCACGCCTCCAACTCAATCATCAAGTTTGCGGATGACACTACAGTGTAGGCTTGATTACCAACAACGACGAGACGGCCTACAGGGAGGAGGTGAGGGCCCTCGGAGTGTGGTGTCAGGAAAATAACCTCACACTCAACGTCAACAAAACAAAGGAGATGATTGTGGACTTCAGGAAACAGCAGAGGGAGCACCCCCTATCCACATCGACGGGTCAGTGTGGAGAAGGTGGAAAGTTTTAAGTTCCTCGGTGTACACATCACGGACAAACTGAATTGGTCCACCCACACAGACAGCGTTGTGAAGAAGGCGCAGCAGCGCCTCTTCAACCTCAGGAGGCTGAAGAAATTCGCTGTCACCAAAAGCACTCACAAACTTCTACAGATGCACAATCGAGAGCATCCTGTCGGGCTGTATCACCGCCTGGTACGGCAACTGCTCCGCCCACAACCGTAAGGCTCTCCAGAGGGTAGTGAGGTCTGCAGAACGCTCACACCGGGGGCAAACTACCTGCCCTCCAGGACACCTACACCCACCCGATGTCACAGGAAGGCCATAAGATCATCAAGGACAAAACCACCCAAGCCACTGCCTGTTCACCCGCTATCATCCAGAAGCGAGGTCACAGTACAGGTGCATCAAAGCAGGGACGAGAGACTGAAAAACAGCTTCTATCTCAAGGCCATCAGACTGTTAAACAGCCACCACTAACATTTAGCGGCCGCTGCCAACATACTGACTCAACTCCAGCCACTTTAAAAATGGGAATTGATGGAAATTATAGTAAAAATGTTACACACTAGCCACTTTAAACAATGCCACTTAATTAAATGTTTACATACCCTACATTACCCATCTCATATGTATATGTATATACTGTACTCTATATCATCTACTGCATCTTGCCATCTTTATGTAATACATGTACCACTAGCCACTTTAAACTATGCCACTTTATGTTTACATACCCTACAGTACTCATTTCATATGTATATACCGTACTCTATACCATCTACTGCATCTTGCCTATGCCGTTCTGTACCATCACTCATTCATATATCTTTATGTACATATTCTTTATCCCTTTACACTTGTGTGTATAAGGTAGTAGTTGTGGAATTGTTAGGTTAGATTACTTGTTGTTATTACTGCATTGTCGGAACTAGAAGCACAAGCATTTCGCTACACTCGCATTAACATCTGCTAACCATGTGTATGTGACTAATAAAATTTGATTTGATTTGATTTGATTTGTTACATTCACCCCTCCTGAATTTCACCAATCTTTTAAAACTAAACAAAATAATCTACAAAACTCAAGGCATAATTCTGAATTCAAATCAAATTTATTTATATAGCCCTTCTTAGATCAGCTGATATCTCAAAGTGCTGTACAGAAACCCAGCCTAAAACCCCAAACAGCAAGCAATGCAGGTGTAGAAGCACGGTGTCTAGGAAAAACTCCCTAGAAAGGCCAAAACCTAAGAAGAAACCTAGAGAGGAACCAGGATATGAGGGGTGGCGAGTCCTCTTCTGGCTGTGCCGGGTGTAGATTATAACAGAACATGGCCATGTTCTGTTATAATCTCCACCCGGCACAGCCAGAAGAGGACTGGCCACCCCTCATAGCCTCAAAGCTACCCATAGGGTTCAGGGCAAGTGAAGGTTGGTTAGGCCTTCAACTGCCCCTAGATGCTTAGTGCCTCTTACACTATATATACATTCTTAGCCGTAAAGAATGATGTACTATGTAAAGTAATTCTGTACTATGTCTCCGTACTATGTTAAACTTGCACCTTCTGGGGGATTGACTCAATTAGTCTTTTGACTGGTTTAACTACACTCCCCGCCCTTCTGTGACCTGCCACTGGGCTGCTTTCATCAGGTGCATTACAGTGGACTGGGCTAGGGGCCATGGTGACAAATAATGGTTCTGGCCTTAGATCAGTGGAGGGTTTGCCCCTGCAGCATCACTGTCATTGAAGTGCTCTGAATCATTGATTTCAAATGGCAAAAAGTTCACCTGTAGCAGTAGATTTCTGTGAACCACCTTCTCTCTGCCGCCGCAGTCTTGGATTCTGTACATGTGAGTTCATGGATTGACTGAAGTCACTGTGAAAATCTCGGGATTCCACTTTTCAGCCTTGTTAGCAATGAGGACACGATCCCCCATGGATAAACTGATGCCTCTAACCCGCTTGTCGTAGAATGGAGCATAGGCCTTGTCGTCTCTGTTGCTTATCAGTGTGCCTCTCGGCAACACTCATAGCTTCATTCAGCCCAGTGATCAGAGTCTCAACGTACTTGTTGCAATCCACAACACTGGAGTCGTCCAAGACATTGTGGAACATCACATCCACTGGGAGCTGAGGGACCCTACCAAACATGAGAAAGAATGGAGCATAGCCCATAGTCTCCTGAACAGTGGCATTGTAGGCGAATGTCAATGACTAGATTTGTTAAGGCCAATGTTCTTTGGTTTTCCGGGGTAGACTCCTGAGCATGCTGCCTAAAGTCCTGTTGAAGCGTTCAGTCGCTCCATTCCCCATTGGGTGATACGCCGTGGTTCTTGACTTTTGGACACCAGAGAGCTTAAACTCACAGACACTATTTTAACAGTTTTGGAAACTTTAGAGTGTTTTCTATCCAAATCTACCAGTTATATGCATATCATATCTTCTGAGCCCGAGAAACAGGCCGTTTAATTTGGGCATGCATTTCATCCAAAATTCCGAATGCTGCCCCCTACCCTAGAGAAGTTAATGACATGATACAGAACTCCGCTTGGGATCCCACTGCTTCATCAGCAACAACAATTTAGAAGAAACAGCATATCGGTCTCGCCTGGTGGGCCGTTTCTTATTGAAGATGGAAGGGATGACCTTGGAAATCACAGTCTTCCAGCTGGAGATCCCAAAGATCCTCATACAAAAGTTCAGGCAAAGTGCCAATACCAGGAGAAAGCAGCTGGTGGATCCAAGATGGATTGCTTGCATCTCCGTTGAACAGTCTCAGTCGATATGGAGCTGACATGTGGCCTTCACTTCAGCAGTGGTCAAGGAGGTTATCTCCTGGGGATAGAAGCCCACAGGAAGGCATCTTGGACACATCATCATTTAGCGTCCCAACAGYTTTAGACAGGCGTGCTTGGTAGGACTCCCTCATCAGTCTCTGCGCGACAGTCACTGCAAGGGGTCACTGCTCAGTGCATATTCTGCTGTCTGGGAAATGCTTCAATTCGAAGTTGTACTGTGCCAGCTTGGCAACCCATCTTTGCTCACAAGCGTCCAGCTTAGGTTTTGTCATGATGTACGTTAACAGGTTACTATCTGTCCAGAACGTGAACTCATGCCCCTTAAGCCAGTGACTAAATTTCTCACACACGCTCCATTTCAGCGCTAGAAATTCAAGTCTGTGTGCCGGATACCTTCTCTGCAACTTACTCAGGGTCTTGCTCACGAATGCTATGGGAATTGCTTTATCTGCACCTTCAGGCACTTGACAAAGCACCTCTCAAAATCAGGGTGAGCCAGCACAACACAATTCAGAAGAACATCCTTCAGCTTCTGGAATGCAATGACACACTCCTCAGTCCAATCGGACATCGCCATTTCTTGGGTGCTAGTTTGAGGTTGTTGGCACTAAGATGGCTAAACACAACTTCAAGTCACTGCAGAGCCAGTTCCTCGGTGGGTGCAAAGACCAACAAGTCATCCAGGTAACAAAGGAGATTTAAGAAATGTAGGTCGCCAAATATGCTTAACATAATTCTCAGGAAAGAGGCTGGGAGGCTACTCATAAAGTCCCATCGGTTTGGTAAAGGCTGTGTACTTCTTGTCCTCTTCATGAACTGGGATGTTATACAATCCTGAGATTAAGTCCATGGTGCTGAAAAATGCACTGCCACCAAGGGCTGCGAGACAATCTGCTTGATGAGGAAGGGGATGAGCGTCCTCCCCCGTTCGTGCATTCATCCACCTGAAGTCAATCCATAACCTCAGACTCCCGTCTTTCTTCCATACCATGACTAAAGGGGAGGCATACTCACTAACCGACTTGCATATAAGGACTACTTCCTCCATATCTGTTAACACCTTCCTCAGCTTCATGTAATGAGCAGGCGGAACCCTTCTTTATGGTAGGCAGAAGGGTCTGTCATCAACCAGGTGGATACGGTGAACATAACCCCTGGCTCCTCCGCAGTCCAGATTATGTCTTGAGAAGATGTTTTCATATTTTGTGATGGCATTCACAAGTTTCTCCTTCCACTGGTCAGTCACTTGGCATCCATCAATGTCATGTCGGTGCGACGGTGGCACTGTATTATCCTCAAAGCGGGCAAAGAAGGTGTTTATTTTTGCTGGAAGCATGACTTCGGTATCCGTGACGTGGCTGTTTTTGATTTTGTAGTCCGTGATTTCCTGTAGACCCTGCCACATACGTCTCATGTCTGAGCCGTTGAATTGCAACTCCACCTTGTCCCTGTACCAGCATTTTGCTTGTTTAATTGCCTTGCGGAGGGAATAACTACACTGCTTATATTCAGCCATATCGTCAGACCCCTTTCCATGGTTAAATCAGTGGATCGCGATATCAGTTTTTCGCGAATGCCGCCATCCATCCACGGTTTCTGGTTAGGGTAGGTTTTAATAGTCACAATGGTTATGACATCGCCAATGCACTTATTTATAAACGCACTCACCGAATCAGCGTATAGATCAGTGTCATTCTCTGAGGCTGACTGGAACATATAATCTTGGAGCATGGCTTCCGATTGGTCAGTCCAACGTTGAATGGTTCTCGTCACTGGTATACATCCTGTTTCAGTTCCTGCCTATAATCCGGGACGAGCAAGATGGTGTCGTGGTCGGATTTGCCAAAGGGAGGAAGGGGGAGGGCATTGTATGCATCGCGGAAGTTAGAGTAGCAGTGGTCGAGAGTATTAGCCCTACTTGTCATGCAATCAATATGCTGACAAAATGTAGGTACCATTGATCTCAAATTTGCTTTGTTAAAATCCCCAGCTACAATGAATGCAGCCTCCGGGTATATAGTTTCCAGTTTACATAGAGTCCAGTGAAGTTCCTTGAGGGCCGTCTTGGTGTTCGCTTGAGGGGGGATGTACACAGCTGTGACTATAACTGACAATAATTATTTTGGTAGGTAGAATGGCCGGCATTTGATTGTTAGGAATTCAAGGTCCGGTGAGCAGAAGGACCTGCGTTCCTGTGTGTTGTTATGATCACACCATGAGTTGTTAATCATAAAGCATACACCCCCGCACTCCCTCTTCCCAGAGAGGTGTTTATCTCTGTCGGCGTGATGTATGGAGAGGCCTGGTGGCTGGACCGATTCCGAGAACATATCCCGAGAGAGCCATGTTTCTTTGAAACAGAGAATGTTACAGTCTCTGATGTCTCTCTGGAAGGCAACTCTTGTTCAAATTTTGTCTACCTTGTTGTCAAGAGACTAGACATTGGCGACTAGAATACTCAGGAGTGAGCGATGTTTCCGTTTACGAAGCCTGACCAGAAGACCGTCCGAAGAGAGGATCTGCTTCGGGAAAGTCGTATTCCTGGTCATAATGTTCGTAAGTTGACTTTGCTCTTATATCCAATAGTTCTTCCCGGCTCTATGTAATAAGACGTAAGATTTCCTATACGAAGTAATACATAAAAAAAGAAATACTGCATAGTTTCCTAAGAACGCGAAGCAAGGTGACCATCTCTGTCGGCGGCATCATAATCTCTGCTCTCACGCTGTCATGAGCATAATAACTCTACCCACAAGTATGTTTCTGGGCATGACCTTTGACCTGGTAGGCTCGACTATTACAGTGCTGCCTGGAGACAATGCCACATTTTTGGGAAATTTACCCCAAACTAAGTGTTCAGTCTTGGGAAAAATAGTCACAGCTTGAGTGAGCTTCACGATCTAAATCTTGCCATCAACTTCCTGTCCCTTCCATCTTGTGACACACCTCTGGTCAGTCAGTCTGGTCATCAATGTTGTTGACTAGCTTCCAGTATTTGTCTGTGCCCTTCATCTAATGCAATACATGCTTGATGACATTCAATCCCAGTAGAAGTTCATCACGCTGTCCAGGGACAAATAGGGTGGGCACTTTAACATCCCATAGATTTGCATCTCCAAGTCATAGAAAAACTTTGGTTAGGCCTTCTTCCCCCCGCAACCCACTAATACTAACTCTGTAGGAGGCTGATAATGCTGAGGAAGGGCACCTGCTTCCAAAAGTCTCTGCTCAGCATGTTCATTCAATGTACAGGCCATAAACCCAGTGTCAAGCATGCCCTTAAGCTGCACTCCCATGTACAGACACAGAGGTGTAAAACAAATTTGAAAAAGCCTCAACCTCTTGTGAACATCACATAACAATTTTCTCTCCTTTCGCATCAGAGCACAAAATCTCATATGTTTTCTCGAGATCATCAGATTCTTTCTTAGGGGCAGACAGTTGAACACCCACATTCCCCCCCTTCACCTGTAGGCGTGTCAGTTTAATGCTGATGTGGTGGGTTTCTCTGCTGCTGTGTTGGGTGTCTCTCACCGCCAGGATTGGCATAGCGTTCCCCCTGTTTTGGACAATTTGACTTCCAATGATCTGGGGAAAGCAACAGTGGCACAGGTTATCATGTCTACAGTGCATCACAGTGGAGTGATCTGTTGAGCCACAAACCCTCAATTCCCTACGCCTGAAGAGCTGAGAGGGGAAAGATGGCACCTTCCTCTTCAAGTACATTCTCATCAACTCATCCCATTCATGAATGGAGAATTTGTCTGTACCATCTCTGAGTAAACTCTAAATATACAACATTATTCATGAACAAAACACTGTGCTTAAAGGAATCTAACTTTTCTGAAGACGACAGAAAAAGGGTGCCTACCTCATAGTGCATCAAAATTATTTGAGCACGAGCACGCAGGACAAAATTCAAGTACACACTCCCCTATTGCCAGGACGCAGGCATGAATAATAACACATCAACATGCTATAATAATACATGAACCTGGTGAAATTCACAAAGTATTTTAACAACTGTTACATTAGCTAGCTAGCTAACGTTACCACAGCCAGAGATATTAGTACAGAAAATGGTTAGCTAGCTACCATAACTATGATTGGATAAAATAAAGTTAGCTGTTTTCACTGGTCAGTCACTCAGGCGCACTAGAACTAGAATACTAGCAAATATTCATAACCCAACCTCAATAACCCAGCACCAACAACCCAACCTTTCTGTATTTGCAGAAAACAACCCAACAATTGACCCAATGCTTGCAACCAAGCATTCGGGTCATCCAAACAACCCAACATGTTTTACATGTACCTTACATCTCAAATCTATGCATGGAAGAAGTCTTGACTTGTCTGGTGTACACATGTCTCTGTCCTCAGTTTGATTGAAGGCCTCAATCTGTATGTTTGCCTTGTAGCTAACCAATTGCAAACTAGAAAGAGTGAAGGAACAACACACGATTAAAATAAGCTAGCTACTAGTTTAAAACAATAAAATATCTAATTGTTACAAACAATGAATGTAAGGGCTACATTTATGAGAATACATGAATTTAATTACCTTATCAATCTTGAAGACGATTCATTCATCACGCAAAAAAAGTGTTATGAGTGAGTTTACCTCAAACATATTTCCAGGGTGTTGATGCATTCTCCTCCCAATACAGCCTCTTCCAACACCACAGGAAGGGTATCCATCTGCTAAAGTAATGTTTTGCTTTGATGTCAAATATACTCATATTGTTGCTAGCTGGCTAGCTGTTGTGCAAGCTAACATGCAACGGAAGCATGACACTACCATATTGACATGCATCATTGCAAAAATATGATATAAATATATAAATATAATATCAAAACAAAAACACACACACATACAGTTGAAGTCGGAAGTTTACATACACCTTAGCCAAATACATTTAAACTCAGTTTTTTACAATTCCTGACATTTAATCCTAGTAAAAATTCCCTGTCTTAGGTCCGTTAGGATCACCACTTTATTTTAAGAATGTGAAATGTCAGATTAATAGCAGGAAGAATGATTTATTTCAGCTGTTATTTCTTTCATCACATTCCCAGTGGGTCAGAAGTTTACATACACTCAATTAGTATTTGGTAGCATTGCCTTTAAATTGTTTAACTTGGGTCAAACATTTCAGGTAGCGTTCCACAAGCTTCCCACAATAAGTTGGGTGAATTTTGGCCCATTCCTCCTGACAGAGCTGGTGTAACTGAATCAGGTTTGTAGGCCTCCTTGCTCGCACATGGTTTTTCAGTTCTGCCCACACATTTTCTATGGGATTGAGGTCAGGGCTTTGTGCTGGCCACTCCAATACCTTAACTTTAAGCTATTTTGCCACAACTTTGGAAGTATGCTTGGGGTCATTGTCCATTTGGAAGACCCATTTGCGACCAAGCTTTAACTTCCTGACTGATGTCTTGAGATGTTGCTTCAATATATCCACATAATTTTATTTTCTCATGATGCCATCTATTTTGTAAAGTGCTCGAGTCCCTCCTGCAGAAAACACTCCCACAATATGATGCTGCCACCCCCGTGCTTCACGGTTGGGATGGTGTTCTTCGGCTTGCAAGCCTCCCCCTTTTTCCTCCAAACATAACGATGGTCATTATGGACAAACAGTTCTGTTTTTGTTTCATCAGACCAGAGGACATTTCTCCAAAAAGTATTTATCTTTGTCCCCATGTGCATTTGCAAACTGTAGTCTGGCTTTTTTTATGGCGGTTTTGGAGTAGTGGCTTCTTCCTTGCTGAACTGCCTTTCAGGTTATGTCGATATACGACTTTTTTTACTGTGGATATGGATACTTTTGTACCTGTTTCCTCCAGCCTGTTCACAAGGTCCTTTGCTGTTGTTCTGGGATTGATTTGCACTTTTTGCACCAAAGTGCGTTCATCTCTAGGAGACAGAACTTCATCTCCTTCCTGAGCGGTATGATGGCTGCATGGTCCCATGGTGTTTATACTTGCGTACTATTGTTTATACAGATGAATGTGGTACCTTCAGGAGTTTGGAAATTACTCCCAAGGATGAACCAGACTTGTGGAGGTCTACAATTTTTTTTTCTGAGATCTTGGCTGATTTCTTTTGATTTTCCTATGATGTCAAGCAAAGAGGCACTGAGTTTGAAGCTAGGCCTTGAAATACATCCACAGGTACACCTCCACTTGGCTCAAATGATGTCAATTAGCCTATCAGAAGCTTCTAAAGCCATGACATCATTTTCTGTAATTTTCCAAGTTGATTAAAGGCACAGTCAACTTAGTCTATGTAAACGTCTGACCCACTTGAATTGTGATACAGCGAATTTTAAGTGAAATAATCTGTTTGTAAACAATTTTTGGAAAAATTACTTGTGTCATGCACAAAGTAGAGATCCTAACCGACTTGCCAAAACTTTAGTTTGTTAACAAGAAATTTGTGGAGTGGTTGAAAAACAAGTTTTAATGACTCCAACCTAAGTGTATGTAAACTTCCGACTTCAACTGTACATACACATCCATAACAACTATCAATAATAACATTTAAATGAAACTAAATCAGCCTGCTTTTCTTACAACATTTTAATCAGATCCCTACACAGGCTCAGAAGGATCTTGTGAGGTTGGGACATTTTCTGGCGACAGTTGTTCTTGCAGTGCTTCTGCCATGTCTTGTAGTTTTGGAGGCCCAAAAACTTCTTGGCTGCAGATATAATGATGTCCAGCTTCTTGGACACTTGTGTAATACAATGAATAACTGTGGCTATAAATGCAAAAATATCCATCTTCTTCACAATAAGTGTGTCCAGACGTATAACATTTGCAACTGGTTGCGGTGCATCCACCGCCATGTCTTCTTCAGCACTGTGGCCCCTTTCCCCTTCAACTCAACTCTCTTCACCGCCTTCAATTCTCTTCACCGCCTTCAACTCTCTGCATCGCCTCCAACTCTCTTCACCGTCTGATGTGATCACCGGAAACGGCTTCTGGTAAACCTAGTGGCAGTAAATGTTGTTGCCACATGTTTGCCACATTTACAAATATAATCTTGAGAGAAATGTCTGCCAGAAAAAAATCACTGGTGAACTGTTTGCAACTAGAGGCAATAAACATTATAGTTGCAAACGGTATGCCGCAGATTCACGACTAGTGGCAAAAGTTGGCAAACTTATTTTGTGGCACACTATTTAGTTTGCAGCAAATTTCCCACAAACTTGTGGGAAGTTTCCAGCAACAAATAAATTTTTGTGAAGGAGCTACTAAATGTTGTGTGATTTTCTTCTAGTTGCACTGGTGCTCCAGGTAGCACAGCAAAATATTTAGGAGCATATGCGACCAAAATGGTAGCACTGTAGAGCCGTGATGGGGTTTTCATCAAGCTCACTGTAAGGGGCACTTCTTAACTTTGACAATATAGGAGGTCATTTTCTTAGGACCTTTTCTTCAGAATGTAGAAAATTACTGTTTTCACGTATGTAGACACTGGTATGGTGCAGGAGACATAAAATGTTGAAGTGTCCCTTTAATGAAAATATTGTAATATACATAAGGCTGGTCTATTATTGCACCTTAAACCTCAGTGCGACTTGAGACAGAATTAAGTGTGGATTTAAACCGGTAAGATATATTTTACAAGCTTTATTTACGTTTTGCCTATCTCAAATGGGTGAGGGGGTAACTATCTTGCTCAAACATACCAAGCTGTCATGACAACCCCATAGACAACAGTGGTTTTCGTGTTGAACAATGAGCACACTGGGTCTTAATTTCCGACAACATATTATTTACTGTAATCTCTGTGAGTTACTTATATACAATAAATTAACTGTATTTATATACAAGTATTTCTTGTTTAAATACAAGTGTGTGTGTTTTACGTGGCTCTGACACAATATCACAGGGTGACAGGTTGTGTAGAAAGTGTTCCTGTGAGTTTAGGGGATTATTTATTGCATACACCAGTGTTGTGACACAGTATTACAACACTGTGAGAGGTTGTGTACTAACTGTGTCCCTGTCATTTTAGGTGCCTTGTATAACATAATCAAAGTGCCCCCTATGAAGAACAATCCAGAGGAAACCCTGGAGGGGGCCAAAGTGCTGTGCTCTATTGTCCCTGCAGACAAGGCCAGGCCCTCCTACTACCACAGCTTCGGTAAACCTACCAAACACTTCATGCAATACCTATGCAATAAGAGCCAAAACAAAATAATGGATGAGTCCCAAATAGCACCCTTGTCCCTTTATAGTGCACTTATTTTGACAAGGGCTGCAATTCGGGATGCAACCATTACTTACTGTCACTGTACGTCTCTATCATATCCGTAAGGAACAATATGTACCCTGACATTAGTGTCTCATTTTAACTTGTGAGGGGGGGGGTGATGCTATTTTATTTAGAATTTTAGGATCCTGTTAGGTATCAAAATAAAATATATATTTTTAAAAGGCCATAGAAATGCATTGAATAATACCTTCATAAATGTCAAAAAGGACAGTAAAAAAAATGTAAATAAGAAACAAGGTTTTGAAGTGTCTGTCCTAAATCTAGGAGATATAAAATAAAACTATGTAAATATATGTATACATTTTTTTGACACTTATTTAACCCCTTTTTTGGGGAAAACACAAAACTACCTTCATGCTCCACCGGTTACCTTCAGATGAGTTCCGTGACATTTATGGGGGTCGTAGTGCAAGACGAAGAACACCATCATGTTCATGAGAATCTCCCCTTTCCACAGTGGGTTCCCAGTAGTTTGTAGCCCAAATGGTCCAAACGTTTGCAAACAGAAGTTGGCACATCAACGGTACCGACTTCAGACATGCCCCCTGACACTTGTGTTCATGAGAATCTCCTTTCCATAGAGTAGTCATAATAGGTTCCAGGTCAAACCGATTGGACGCTAAAGACGTTTTCAGAATACTGATTTTCGGGGTGTCTCATGGTCTGACAAACACCGCTGTAGCTCAGCAGCCTTCCACTGGAAGGTGTGGTGGTTTGAGATGCATCCACTGCAAAAAAAACATACAGTACCAGTCAAAAGTTCAGATTTTTCTAATCATATCTACTAACCACTTGTTTGGTTACTACATGATTCCATATATGTTATAGTTTGGATGTCTTCACTATTATCTTAGAATGTAGAGAATAGTAAAAAATTAAGAAAAACCTTTGAATGAGTAGGTGTGTTCAAATTTTGGACTGGTACTGTATCTCTAGTTTAAACTGACGAATTTTGATGGGGATTTAAAAAATAATTTAATTTAGATTGACATATCGACTCTAGGGGGGCCCTTAACCCTTTGACCTGTATGATCACATATTTGTGATCATTGCTGTGTGGTCCCTGCAGCGTACCATCACAAAAATGTGATTGGAACAGCAGCAACAGAACTTATGACGCAAAAAACGCGACTTAACAGCATTGTTGTCTGAACAGCATTTACTATTTTTTTGTACTGATGGAAAATAAAGGTCTTAAACTTTATTACTCAGTTTTACCCCTTATTGTAAAAGATAAATGTGAACTTCATCACCCAAGCATTACACGGAACACATCCACAGCCATGTTTGACAAGTGAAAAACGCCCGAATCCCAGAATGCCATTTACTATAATGCCGCGTTCAAAACAACTGGGAACTCTGACATTTTTTTTGCTCCGACTGGGAATAATTGATTTGAGCGGTCAAGTAACTCGGAATTCCAACTCGGGAACTCAGGCCTCTTTATAGAGCTCCAACTTTCCGACCTGAAGATCACTGATGTCATGATTTTACCTTCTATTTTTCAGAAATCCCAGTTGTTTTGAACGCGGCATAAGATGCAAATAAACAAAGTCAAAGATGGCTGAGTCCATTGCCCAAAAAATATCAACTTACTTTGGTCACTTTTCAGCATGCTACAAATCTGCATGTGATTGTTACAGTGTATACAAGAACCGGAGCACATGACTTGACAAGTTGTTTACAGTTTAAACAGCAAATAAAATGTTATCGCCTCACAGATCATCACCCAAATACAAGCCTACTGCCTAGCCTAACCGTAGGGCGAACAGGGTTGCCAGATTTGGTTGAAAACATTTTAGGGGTGTTTGTGGAGGGGTTAATTTAATTTGTGGGGGGGTTTCAAGTGCATGGGGGGTGGAAATGGGGGAAGGTATCATGGGGGGATATGATGGAGGAAATATTACTATGATGGGGAATTTATCTATAAATGGGGTCTGGAAAGGGGTCTGAACTGGCAACCCAGGGTAAACAGTTACGATCTGTCTTGAAAGAAAAATGTAACTCTTGATAGACACTGATAGCCATTGATTATAGAGATAATGTCCGATTTCAAAAGGAAACGCCTCACTGAAGAGGAGATACACAGATTCGTCATCAGAATGACAACATATTTATTGTATGAGAGTGAGTCAGATCAATCAGATAGTGATGAGGAATATTTGCCCTCCCAACCTTCTGGACTATGAGTGTGAGATGTCTGAGGAAAATGGTGCCCACCTCTACCTTGCATGCAATAAGCATCCCTCACCTCCCCAAGATGCTGGTGCTGCTGCCAATCTTGTAGGCTGCGAGGGAGAAGAGGTTAAAGTTAAGGAGGAATGTCGCTGCTGCTTGAGATCCTGTCTCTTCACACCGTCAGAGATAGACTTCAATGACACCCTGTCTGGCGTACAAAGCACCCTGCCTACCCCTTCAGAGTCAGAGTTTTTTAAACTGTTCCTTGATGAGCAATTGGTGGAGAGTGTGGTGCAGGAAACCAACAGTTTGCCCATTATCATATAACAGAAAAACCCAAGGCTCTCTTCAAATGAATCAAAATTCAGAATGCCTTTAGCCTACTAAATATGCATATTTGTGATGAAAAGGGGCTCTGTGAGGGACTAATGGACCTCTGACCCCATGCTGCAGACCCATTTTTCCCCCAACCTTTTTCTCCCAGGACTACTTCCTTGTCTTGCTGAGAGTGCTCCACTTTGAGAACAATGCCACTGCCAACCTTGCTGACCCCCATCACAAAATTAGGAATGTCCTGGGCAGGTTCACCAGGGCATTTAGAAGAGTGTTTGTGCCTCACAGTGCATTGATTAGTCTCTCATGGCTTGGAAAGAAAGACTTTCATTATGCCAATACATCCCATCAAAGCCCCACAGATTTTGGAGTCAAGTTCTTTGTTTTATGTGACCGTCTGACGGGATATGAACAGGACCTGATCATCTACACCTGCACCACCACAGATAAGCCATTTTGAGGGTCTTGGCATATCTGGATCAGTGGTGATCACCTCGCTGCAGCCTTACCTCAGAAAGGGGCACACTGTATTTGTGGACGACTTGTACAGCAGCCCTACACTTTTACGGTTCCTTTTGAGGGAGAACACAGGGGCCTGTGGCACAGTGAGATCCAACAGGAAGGGGATTCCACTATTCAAAAAGAAAATGAGCAAGGGGGAGGTGACGTTCCAAATGAATGGGGAGATGGTGGCAGTGAAAGGGCAGACCTCCAAAATGTCGAACACAGGAAAACTGAACTATGTCACCTGAGAGAGGAAAATTAAGCCAGACTGTGTCTTGGAGTACAACAAGAAGATGGGAGCAGTTGACAAAGTGGACATGCAGAAGTGTTTTGTTGAGTGTGCCAGAAAATACCTAAAAAAGTACAAGAAGCTATTTTTCCACCTAATAGACATAGCCCTACTCAACAGCTACATTGTCCACTGGCAGGTCACAGAACAGGTGTTCTCATACCAGCTGTACAGGATAAACCTGATGCGGCAGCTCCTTGAGGACCACCACACTCCTCGTTGTCCGTCTGCTGGGGGCCGGCCTGCCTGTGACAATCCTCTACGCCTC
Organism: Salvelinus sp. IW2-2015; assembly: GCF_002910315.2. Lineage (NCBI taxonomy): Eukaryota > Metazoa > Chordata > Actinopteri > Salmoniformes > Salmonidae > Salvelinus > Salvelinus sp. IW2-2015. The sequence continues at coordinate 45,028,484 of NC_036863.1, read as the reverse complement.
ACTGAACACCACTTTCCTAGCGATGTCCCTCAGACCACCCTGCAAGGAAAAAGCACAAGGAGGCATTGCAAGGTCTGTCTAACATCAACCCGATGACAGAAACAAAGGAAGTTGACCATGTACATGTCTGAGCCATGTGACACAGCCTTGCGTGCAGTTCCTTGCTTTGTCGAGTTCCAGACCCTGAAGCACTACTAGGTGGAAAGTAGGTTTATAGTGGCTGATCAATTGTTGCTTTATGCTGATATTTACAAATATATTATTGTAAAATGTATTGCAATGTATGACTTGAGGTGTTTGACAGGGAGGATTGGGGAAATGTTCCCAAAAAATAGATATGTTTGTTTACCATTAACATATGTTTGTTTAGCTGAACTGAAATATTTTGTTTGGACTCCTGCGTTCTATTTCTGAAATAAAACAGAACAAAAGTATGTAATCAACAATTGTGAAATGTATGACTTTGTGCGTTTGATGTGTAGTGGGTGAGAGGGATTGGAGAAATGTTCTTAAAAAAAGACAAAAAATATATATAATTGTAACATTTTGTTACTTTGTTTGACTCCTGGGTTCCAGTTCTGAAATGAAACAGAAAAGGAAAAGTACGTAATCAACTTTTGTTATTCATTGATTTGTAAATGCATTCTCGCAATTATGTTTTATCATTTTGCCAAATAGTTGTTGGCTAGGGAAAATAATGATTTGATTATTTCAATCAAATAATATCTTCCCTAGCAAACAACCTTTAGCCTAACCTGTAGACTACTGTAGACTAAAGAGAATGATTTGAGTTGTTACATTACATCGAGTTGTCCTAGAAATATACTGTATAGTTAGTAATACTTGAAGTTTTTACAAATGTAACCACGTTTTGGAAGGAGAGCGATAACTGGTCCACCCACGTAACATTAAGCCCATAGATGGCGCCAAAGCATAAACCTAGATGATCCTGTTAAGCGCCATAGTTTAATATATCTACAACATCGCTTCCCTCATGCCAAGGTCTCTGCATACAATATAGCTGATTACACACACGCACCATTCAATCTGATCACTCGCACAAACTATTTCACTTTCTTGTTTACATGACTTTGTCCACCACCCTGTCCTCATTCTCCTCCGTCTCGACCAGTCTAAAACCTATCCAAGCCATAATACTCATCGCATTTGATGAGAAATATCTTCCTTGCTTGGTGACAAGGCAGGCATCTGTAGGCTACATGTCCAGTGGTGATAATACGTTGACATGGTTACAAAATGAAGCCACCGCTGTAGACAATTTTTTCCAGGGGAGAATAAATGAAATACCTTTTTTTTTAATTAACAAAAAGTTTTTAGGATCCCAGCGTTTCCCAGCCTTAGCCATGGTCGGCATATGTAATATATGCTCATACCCTGCTTTCACTTTGTTTGTTCGCCACTATTGTATCAAATACACCAGATTTAGCGCCTCAGGTTTCCCACCCTATCTCACATGCGCAGCCCCTCAGACAGGCTAATACTAGGGCCTCTTTCAGATGATAATACATGTAATATAGATGATAATAATTATAATCTAGGTGGTTCGAGCCCTAAATGCTGATTGGCTGACAGCCATGGTATATCAGACCGTATACCACGGGTATGACTAAACATGTATTTGTACTGCTCGAATTACATTGGTAACCAGTTTATAATAGTAATAAGGCATCTTTGGGGTTTGTGGAGTGTAGAGAATGGTGTCAAAAATTCAACAATCTAGTTCTAGAACAGCAGCATAGAATTCTGGAAACGCGTGCAAAAATAACTCATGATGTAAGGGTCGTTATTAACATTTAGAACTTAAGCGTTAAAAAGGTTAACTCTCCCTGTACCCATGTACACACAATCTCACAATGTCACTACACAACCGTATCTCAGCAACGACAATCATTGTGAAAATGCCTTGTGTGTTTACAGGTATATGTACTGTATCTCTCCCTCTCTTTCTGTAGCAAAAAAAAATTACATCTATGAAAGTCAATTCAGGAAGTGATTTAATAGAAAAATGTAAAAAACCTTCAATTCAAATTGACCCCAACCCTGATGAAAACAATGTATTTGACATATATTTTTCCCTTTTTCCTGTAGCCATGTCAGAGAACTATGTGGTATTCATAGAGCAGCCTATCAAGATGGACCTACTGAAGATTGTCACAGCCAAGCTGAGGGGAAAGGGGATCAGTGAGGGGGTCTACTGGGACCCCAAACAAGATACTGTCTTCCACCTGGTAGACAAACACACGGGACAGGTGAGAGGTGGACAGGACAAGGCTTTTAAAGGCCTTTATAATGCAAATAAATCACTCACGTGGTTCTATTACGAAGCCCTGAAGCCCAAAGCAAAAAATATATTCAAACGTAGAGTTTGAATTCTCTCGTTTGAACATCTTAGTATCTCGTTCGAAACGACTTAGTATCTCGTTTGAACGATTTAGTTTAAAAAAAGCCTACAAAAAATGTCACAATTCCTAAGTCGTTTCAACTACTTATCTCATTTGAACTACTTAATTGTTCTTTTGTCTAATTAGGCCTCATTCGTTATGCAGCTTGTCAGACCGTGCAAAGTTGCTGCACCCATTCATTCACTGATTCCATCTATTGATATGATTATTCCTTGTATTTTTTGATAGCCTAAAGCAGGGCTGCTTTTGAATGCCAGAGCATGTAAGTGGGTGAGTGTGGAGTGAGGAGCAGAGCATAAATCGAGCATTTAAAAAAAAAAAAGTGTCGGCCTTCTCTATCGCTCCACTTTTGCTCTAGTAAAACTCATCTATAAGCTCTGGTCGTGCTCTGCCTAGATATTTTCCTTTCCGTTCCTCACTATTCTTTATCACTATTCTTTTTCTTACTCTGACCCCCCCCCCCAATCTAAAACATGTGTTAATACATTTGATGTCCTTCAAAATTGAAACTATCCTAATGTTAGAAAGTAGAATATCAACTAGATATACACTAGGCCATTGTGGGTGGGGTCACATTAATTAAAAGAACAGTGATTAAGGAAATAAAAAATGCTAGCTAGAGCATGCCCGGAGCTTGTGGCTCAGCAGTACCGGAGTGAAATTGGAGCAGGAGAGAAGGCTGACACCATTTTTAAATCTGCTTGAATTACGCTCTGCTCATCTCTTCACACTCGTCCACTTGCATGCTCTGGTGCTCAAAAGCAGCCCTGCTTTAGGCTATCAAAAGAACTGTCAATGAGTAATCATTTCAATGGATGGAATCAGTGAATGAATGCTGCATCAACAATTACACGGTCTGACAGGCTGCATAACGAATTAGGCCTAATTAGACAAAGGAATGATTACAGTAGTGTGAAACAGTATTTTCTCTCTTTCTAATTTTCTCTACTTTTGCATATTTTTGATACTGAATGTCATCAGATCTTCAACCGAAACCTGATATTAGATGAAGGTAACCCGAGTGAACAAATAAACAACATACTTATTTAATTTATTTCATTAAAAAAAGTTATGCAACACCCAATGCCCCTGTATGAAAAAGAATTGCCCCCTTACACTCAATCACACTACCACCACCATGCTTGACCGTTGTTGTAAGGTTCTTACTGTGGAGTGCAGTGTTTGGTTTTTGCCAGGCATAATGGGACCCATGACATCCAAAAAGGTGAACTTTTGTCTCATCTGTCCATAGAACATTATTCCAAGAGTGTTGATGATCATCCAGGTGCATCCTGGCAAACTTTGGTCAACTTTTTGGAATCATGAATTCAGCTCTGTATCAGATAATTCTACAGGAGAATGTCAGGCCATTCATCTGTGAGCTGAAGCTGAAGCACAGCTGGATGATGCATCAAGACAATGATCCAAAACACACGATCAAGTCGACATGAAAATGGTTAAAAAGCAACAAATTTGAAGTTTTGGAATGGCCCAGTCATTAGTCCAGATCTAATACCAATTGAGATGTGGCAGGACTTGAAATGAGCAGTTCATGCTTGAAAACACACAAATATCACTGAGTTAAAGGAGTTCCGCACGCAAGAGTGGGACAAAATTTCTCCACAGCGTTGTGAGAGACTGATCTCTTGTAGGGGTGGCAGGTAGCCTAGTGGCTAGAGCATTGGACTAGCAACCAAAAGGCTGCTAGATTGAATCCCTGAGCTGACAAGGTAAAAGTCTGTCGTTCTGTCCCTGAACAAGGCAGTTAACCCACTGTTCCCAGGCTGTCATTGTAAATAGTAAATTGTTCTTAACTGACTTGCCTGGTTAAATAAAATAAAAATCTACAACTACATTCCAACTAAAGGTGGCACAACCAGTTATTGGGTGTAAGGGGGAATTACTTATTCACACAGGAGAATTGGGTGTTGTATAACTTTGTGAATTAAATAAGTAATAAAAGCATGCATTATTTTTTGTTGTTATTTGTAAACTCAAGTTCCCATGATCTAATATATGGTTTTGGTTGAAGATCTGATAACATTCAGTATCAAACACATGCAAAAATAGAGAAAATCTGAAAAAGGTGAAGTACTTTTTCACGGCACTGTAAGTCGCTCAAACAAGATAATAAGTAATTCAAACAACTTAGCATCTTGTTTGATTGACTTGTTTGAACGCCTTGAATGACATTTGTATTTTTACTAAGCCTTTAAAACGAGATACTAAGTCGTTCAAATGAGATACTATGTCATTTGAAAGAGACACTAATTCGTTCAAACAAGATACAAAGTCGCTCAAACGAGATAATTCCAAGTCTGCATTTCTTTTCTTTTTTGGCCTTGGGCTTTGGTATTTTTCATATGAAAAGATAATTGCTTCACTGTATGGGAAGTACAAAAGCGCTAATCTTTGATACTGTATCATAATTTGTCTAATCTATCATAAAAGTAGCACATATAGCAATCATGTTCACCAGTGAGTAATACACTGAATCAGTGATACAGTAGTAACTAAGCTACTTCCTAAATTGCTAAATGACCAGTAAATTATCTATTTATTTTATCTAAACTTTGTCCCACGTTCTATTATCTCCTCTAGACCAACTCAGTGAAGTAATTTGTCCTGCTCTCTCTCCTCTGTCTTCTCTAGACCAGCTCAGTAAAGTTCCACACCAAGGCTCTGTCAGTGTTCCACCAGATCAATGCTTTTGAGGAGGACGGCTTCCTGATGCTTGACATGTGTTGCTCTGACAACGGAGAGGCCATCAACAACTACCTCATCCAGAACCTACGCAAGTCAGGGGAGGCTCTCGATCAGGTCAGCATGGAAATACAGTGCCTTAAGAAAGTATTCACATCCCTTGACTTTTTCCACATTTTGTTGTTACAGCCTGAATTTAAAATGTATTAAATTGAGATGCTTTTTTACAGGCTTACATACAATACCCCATAATGTCAAAGTGGATTTAATTTTAGATATTTTATTTTACAAATTAATAAAAAAGTATTCAACCCCTTTGTTATGGCAAGCATAAAAAGTTGGAGTAAAGTCACAAAATAAGATGAATGGACTCTATGTGCAAGAAGGGCACCTATTGGAAGGGCACCTGTTGGTAGTTGGGTAAACATGTAAAACATGTTTTTTAAAAAGCAGACATTGAATATCCCTTTGAACATGGTGAAGTTATTAATTACACTTTAGATGGAGTATCAAGTGTCAATACACCAGTCACTACAAATATACAGGCGTCCTCCTAACTCAGTTTCCGGAGAGGAAGGAAACTGCTCAGGGATACCACGAGGCCAATGGTGACTTTAAAACAGAGTGTAATGGATGTGATAGGAGAAAACTGAGGATAGATCAACAACATTGTAGTTACTCCACCATACTAACCTAATTGACAGAGTGAGAATAAGGAATCCTGTAAGCAGTTATTCCCAAACAGGGGTACTACGCTCAATGCTGTCGGTGGTACGCCAAATAATAATGTGATTCATATTTTTCACATTTTCCAACAGTACATACAGTGGGGAGAACAAGTATTTGATACACTGCCGATTTTGCAGGTTTTCCTACTTACAAAGCATGTAGAGGTCTGTAATTTTTATCATAGGTACACTTCAACTATGAGAGACGGAATCTAAAACAAAAATCCAGAAAATCACATTGTATGATTTTTAAGTAATTAATTTGCATTTTATTGCATGACATAAGTATTTGATACATCAGAAAAGCAGATCTTAATATTTGGTACAGAAACCTTTGTTTGCAATTACAGAGATCATACGTTTCCTGTAGTTCTTGAAGGTTGGCACGACATGGCAGATGGGATTTTGGCCCACTCTCCATACAGATCTTCTCCAGATCCTTCAGTTTCGGGGCTGTCGCGGGGCTATACGGACTTTCAGCTCCCTCCAAAGATTTTCTAATTGGGTTCAGGTCTGGGACTGGCTAGGCCACTCCAGGACCTTGAGATGCTTCTTACGGAGCCACTCCTTAGTTGCCCTGGCTGTGTGTGTTTCGGGTCGTTGTATGCTGGAAGACCAGCCACGACCCATCTTCAATGCTCTTACTGAGGGAAGGAGGTTGTTGGCCAAGATCTCGCGATACATGGCCATCCATCCTCCCCTCAATACGGTGCAGTCATCCTGTACCCTTTGCAGAAAAGCATCCCCAAAGTGATGTTTCCACCTCCATGCTTCACGGTTGGGATGGTGTTCTTGGGGTTGTACTCATCCTTCTTCTTCCTCCAAACGGCGAGTGGAGTTTAGACACAAAAAGCTCTATTTTTGTCTCATCAGACCACATGACCTGCTCCATTCCTCCTCTGGATCATCCAGATGGTCATTGGCAAACTTCAGACGGGCCTGGACATGCGCTGGCTTGAGCAGGTGGACCTTGCGTGCGCTGCAGGATTTTAATCCATGACGGTGTAGTGTGTTACTAATGGTTTTCTTTGAGACTGTGGTCCCAGCTCTCTTCAGGTCATTGACCAGGTCCTGCCGTGTAGTTCTGGGCTGATAACTCACCTTCCTCATGATCATTGATGCCCACGAGGTGAGATCTTGCATGGAGCCCAGACCGAGGGTGATTGACCGTCATCTTGAACTTCTTCCATTTTCTAATAATTGCGCCAACAGTTGTTGCTTCTCACCAAGCTGCTTGCCTATTGTCCTGTAGCCCATCCCAGCCTGTTGCATGTCTACAATTTTATCCCTGATGTCCTTATACAGCTCTCTGGTCTTGGCCATTGTGGAGAGGTTGGAGTCTGTTGATTGAGTGTGTGGACAGGTGTTTTTTATACAGGTAACGAGTTCAAACAGGTGCAGTTAATACAGGTAATGAGTGGAGAACAGGAGGGCTTCTTAAAGAAAAACTAACAGGTCTGTGAGAGCCGGAATTCTTACTGGTTGGTAGGTGATCACAATACTTTATGTCATGCAATAAAATGCAAATTAATTACTTAAAAATCATACAATGTGATTTTCTGGATTTTTGTTTTAGATTCCGTCTCTCACAGTTGAAGTGTACCTATGATAAAATTACAGACCTCTACATGCTTTGTAAGTAGGAAAACCTGCAAAATCGGCAGTGTATCAAATACTTGTTCTCCCCATGTATATATTTTCCAACAGGGCTACACATTTGGGTGGTAGTTTTCTCACCTGAGTAGCCTCGTTTCACTGCCAAAAATCATATTAAACCATCTACTGTAGCTGACCATATAAGACGTTCCCTGGGTGCCAGCGAAATAACGACACAATGTCAAATACAGTTAGCCTAGTCAAATAATTAACATCCAATCACATTAACCGTTACTCTTTCGCGGGAAATCTTCACTCTTGCGCAGACATTTAGAAGCGAAACATGACCATTTGAAAAATAGCCAGGGAGTTTTTCGTGCGAGAATAAAGACAATTTCGAGTAGTAAGACATGTATAAAGCAACAGATACCATTATAAGTGTCTTATATGGTGAGCTACCGAGTGGCTAGGACAGGCAAGCCATACTGTTGTGGGGACTTAATTTCTTCCTGCTGCTGTGAATATGGCTGGGACAATGCTGGGGGAAAATGCCAAAAAACTATACAGACAATGCCTTCATGAAACAACACTGTTTCACAACGCATTAGTGACATGGCAGGAGATGTTTTGAATCAATTACTGCTTCGCATACAAGCCAGCGATTTATATGCTTTACAGCTGGATGAGTCAACAGTTCCTAGTATAATGTCGCGTTCGTTTATGGGGGGTCAATTAAGGAAGACATCCTCTTCTGCAAACCACTGGAAACCAGGACAACATGAGAGGATATTTTTTAATTACTGGACAGCTTTGTGACATCAAATGGACTTTGGTGGTCAAGATATGTTGGTATCTGTACTGATGGTGCAAAAGCAATGACAGGGAGACATAGTGGAGGGGTAACGCGTGTGCAAGCAGTTGCTCCCGACGCCACTTGGGTACACTGCAGCATCCACCGAGAGGCTCTTGCTGCCAAGGTAATGCCTGACAGCTTGAAAGATGTTTTGGACATTACAGTGAAAATTGTTAACTTTGATAAAGCAAGGCCCCTGAACTCTTGTGTATTTTCTGCATTATGCAATGATACTGGCAGTGACCATGTAACGCTTTTACAACATACAGAAGTGTGCTGGCTATCAAGGGGCAAAGTATTGACACATTTTTTTTAATTGAGAGACAAGCTTAAAGTTGTCTGACAATAATTTTCACTTGTCTGACCGCTTGCATGATGACGAGTTTCTCACACTACTGGTCTATCAGGGTGATGTTTTTTCTCACCTGAATAATCTGAATCTAGGATTACAGGGACTCTCCACAACTATATTCAATGTGCGGGACAAAATTGAGGCTATGATTAAGAAGTTGGAGCTCTTTTCTGACTGCATTAACAAGGACAACACACAGGTCTTTCCATCATTGTATGATTTTTGTATGCAAATGAACGCAAGCTTACGGACAATGTCAAATTATATATTACGAAGCACCTGAGTGAGCTGGGTGCATAATTGCGCAGGTACTTTCCCGAAACGGACGACACAAACAACTTGTTATCCCTTTCATGCCCTGCCTCCAGTCCACTTACCGATATCTGAACAAGAGAGCCTCATCGAAATTGCAACAAGCGGTTCTGTGAAAATTGCATTTAATCAGAAGCCACTGCCAGATTGCTGGATAGGGCTGCACTCAGAGTGTATTGCCTTGGCAAATCGAGCTGTTAAGACACTGATGCCCTTTGCAACCACGTACTTATGTGAGACTGGATTCTCGGCCCTCACTAGCATGAAAACTAAATACAGGCACAGACTGTGTGTGGAAAATTATTTAAGACTGAGACTCTCTCCAATACAACCCATCCTTTTTGGTAAATGTGCTAAAGTAATACTGCAAAACGATAAACTTTTTGTCATGAATACAAGGTGTTATGTTTGGGGCAAATCCAATAAAACACATTACTGAGTACCACTCTCCATATTTTCAAGCATAGTGGTGGCTGTATCATGTTATGGGTATGCTTGTAATCAGTGGTGGTTCTAGCTTGTATGGCTCCCTGGGCCAAACCCCCTTCAGCGCCCTCTCCCCATCCCGTCCTCAAAAAAAGCACCATTCTGCACTAACTGTAATTTTTATTCAGACATTTGGAACAAAGCAAATAAACAATCATAACATTTAAAACTATATAAATATAAAAATATATACAAAAATAAGACTCATAAGTATAAAAAATAAGTAACAAAGACAAATAAAAACAAATTGTAGTTTATAAATACAAATAAAAAATGTAATCAATTGATTACACTATTACCCCATTGCTAACAAAAAACACACAAATAAAACTAAATTGCACAAATCCTATCAAATCCTATCACACAATACACAAATAGAATAACACACTTATAAAGAAGATAACCTGATTATTACACTATTGCACTTGAAACAAGAAACACACAAACTAAATTGCACAACTATTTGCATTACTAATTGCATTAGTACTGTACAAAGTTAGAGGTGCGCTATTTGATAGATTCCCCTCTCCACCTACCTCGGGCTTCCAGTGGGGTGACCTGAGATCAACCTACCCCCGCCCCCATCCCCATCTCGCACTTCTGAGTGGGAGACCTTCCCAGGCAGTAGCCTGCCTAGCTCACAAACTAGAATCAGGGCACCCACTCGACAAGGTTAATTGACCCACAGTCCCACACGGTCACATGACATCATTGACGTGACGTGCAAATGAGCGATAGAAAACCGATCGCAGAAATGTCCCCATTCCATTCCAATTTTTGGTGTGGGCGGTACGGGGCGCCCACACCAAAAATTGGAATGGAATGGGGACATTTCTGCGATCGGTTTTCTATCGCTCATTTGCACGTCACGTCAATGATGTCATGATGACAATAACCTAAAACACATGGCCAAATCTACACTGGAGTTGCTTATCAAGAAGACAGTGAATGTTCCTTAATGTCCGAGTTACAGTTTTGACTTAAATCTGCTTGGAAATCTATGGCAAGACCTTAAAATGGTTGTCTAGCACTGAGCAACAACCAATTTGACAGAGCTTGAATCATTTTGAAATAAGCTCTTAGAGACTCACAGCTTCAATCGCTTCCAAAGGTACTTCTACAAAGTATTCACCCAGGGGTGTGTATACTTACATAAATTGGTTATTTCTATACATTTGCAAAACATTCAAAAAACATGTCTTCACTTTGTCATTATGTGGTATTGTGTGTAGATGGGTGAGAGAATTTTTTTTTTTTTTGAATTCAGGCTGTAACACAACAAACTGTGGATTAAGTCAAGGGGTATGAATACTTTCTGAAGGCACTGTATACAGCACACACACACAAGTAAACACACACAAACACATGCACAAATACATTCACTCTTAGAAAACAGTGTTCCAAAAGGATTCTACAGCTGTCCTCATAGGATATTCATTTTTCGTTTCTATGTGGAACCAAAAAGGGTTCTACCTTGAACCAAAACTATTGTACACTGAACAAAAATATAAAGCGCAACATGCAACAATTTCAACGATCATACTGGGTTACAGTTTATAAAAGGACATCAGTCATTTGAAATGAATTCATTCGGCCCTAATCTATGGATTTCACATGACTGGGAATACAGATATGCATCCATTGGTCACAGATACCTTAAAAAAAGGGTAGGGGTGCAGATCAGAAAACCAGTCGGTATCTGGTGTGACCACCATTTGCCTCATGCAGCACAATACATCTCTTTTGCATGGAGTTGATCAGGCTGTTGATTATGACCTGTGGAATGTTGTCCCACTCCTCTTCAATGGCTGTGCGAAGTTGCTGGATTTTGTTTGGACCTGGAACACGCTGTCATACACGTCGATACAAAACATTCCAAACGTGCTCAATGGGTGACATGTCTGGTGAGTATGCAGGTAATGGAAGAGCTGGGACATTTTCAGCTTCCAGGAATTGTGTACAGATCCTTGTGACAGTGCATTATCATGCTGAAACATGAGGTGATGGCGGCGGATGAATGGCACGACAATGAGCCTCAGGATCTCGTCACGGTATCTCTGTGCAAGCACATTTCCATCGATAAAATGCAATTGTGTTTGTTATCCGTAGCTTATGCCTGCCCATACCATAACACCACAACCCCCATGGGGCACTGTGTTCACAACGGTTCTGCTATGGGGACAGCTGAAGAACCCTTTTAGGTTCTAGATAGCACCTTTTTCTCGAAGAGAACCAACGCATGCATGCACGAACACATGCAAACACACACAACACACAGAAACCTAAACACAGAAACTCAAAACACACCCATTGATACCACACATTTATACTGTGACACTGTGATGTTTTGATGTTCACGTGCTCTGTATTTGTTCCTCAGGTGTACAACACCACGTACAGAGCGTTCCCCCGGCGCTTTGTTCTGCCCCTCAATGTGACCGACGACACACCGACAGGTGTGAACCTCAACACACGTCCCGCCAGCTCTGCCACTTCTTTCAAAACAGCCATAGATAAGGTATGCTGGAAATGTGCAAGTTTCTGTTATCTGTATGTGTTGATGTTAGTGATATTTTGGTAGGTTGGAAATGTGCACGTTTCTGTTATCTGATTGTGTCCTTGTTTTTCTGTGTTCTTTGTGTGAGAAAGATATGGCCACGGGGGATGAGTTTTCATCACCTTTTGTTCATGTGTGAGAACAAACAGGGTGGGGCGGAGTTACTGTACTTAACTGTCAACATATTTTATTTTTCTTGTTTTTGTATACGTTTTCGACCTTCTCAAGTGTGACAACAATATAAGTGTTTGTGGAGAGTTCCAGTGTACTTGATTGTAGTGCAACCTATCTACATGCTCTGGAACCTTTCCCCTGCCAAGTCTGATTTGTTGATGACAGTTTTTTGCAACATGATAGTGGTTCTCAACATTACAGTTGAAAGTTTGGACTTATTCCAAGTACTATAGCTCCATAACATATATGACCTACAGACAAACAAATATATACAGTACCAGTCAAAAGTTTGGACACACATACGCATTCAAGGGTTTTTCTTTATTTTTACAGATTTCTTCATTGTAGAATAATAATGAAAACATGAAAAACTATAAAAGAATACATATGGAATCATGTAGTAACCAAAAAAGTGTTAAACAAATCCAAATATATTTTTGATTTTAGATTCTTCAAAGTAGCCACCCTTTGCCTTGATGACAGCTTTGCACACTCTTGCCTGTTACCACCCCTTAGTAAACTTATGGAAAAATAGTGACCAGATACAATGCTATTTCACAGTAAACAAATTGACAGCATACTTTCAGCATGCATATAGGGAAGGACACTCAACAAGCACAGCACTTACACAAATGACTGATGATTGGCTGAGAGAAATTGATGACAAAATTATGATTGTGGGGGCTGTCTTGTTAGACTTCAGTGCAGCTTTGACATTATCGATCATAGTCTGCTGCTGGAAAAACGTAAGTGTTGTGACTTTACTTGTCACGATCGTTGTAATATGAATCGGACCAAAATGCAGCGTGGTATGGTTCCATCCTCTTTATTTGGAAGTGTAACACACAGAAAACAATAAAGCGCCAAACGAAACGTGCCGCAAATGTAGTGCTAGCAGGCAACTAGACATAGACAAGATCCCACAAAGCACAATGGGGTAATGGCTGCCTAAATATTATCCCCAATCAGAGACAACGATAAACAGCTGCCTCTGATTGGGAACCATACCAGGCCAACATAGATATATAATAACCTAGATAACCCACCCTAGTCACACCCCGACCTAACCAATATAGAGAATAAAAAGCTCTCTATGGTCAGGGCGTGACATTACTTGTCTAACAGAACACAGATGGTGTTCTATAATGGAAGCACACATACATATTCATATTCCAGATTGAATGGTTATGGGTCTGAATAAATAAATGATATAGCCTTCCACCATCGCGCGTTCACTCTTTCAAATTACCTATGAGTTCTATTGGCCTGCTGTTTTTAACATTCAGCTAAAAAAGAGCTTGCATCCCTCTGCGCAATGCTGATGGTGGTCTCAGGCGCCACTCCAGAATCTCCCATAAAGTGTTCAATTGGGTTGAGATCAGATCCCAACACTATGAATCAGGTTTGAGGAGTTAGCACGGTAACTTTTGTCAACTCTTGAGTACAACTTAGGATAACTGGTACCACAAAAGTTGCTCACCTTTTAGCCAGGTACATTTCTATGGCAACGAAACCTTCGGAACTAACCTGCTTCGGGTAGGATAACTCAAGGCTAACTCCATTTATCCTGAATGAAGTGACTGAGTTGAGGACCAATTATATCAGATACCCTCCCTCTCGCAAAGATTGTGTCATCATACCCTTAATTTGAGGATGACGACTGATTAATAAAATATTTAAATCACATGTTTTTTGGTGTGTAAAATAATAGTAATGTTAAAATAACTATCACTTTACACATTTAGTATAATGACGGCATTTGCTTTCCAAGCAGTACATTTTTCAAACGATTGTATTTAGAAATATGTGAAAGGCAAACTGACAGCCGCAACCAACCATAGCCATACACTGAGTATGTTTACATGCACACTAATCATTTTATAATAAACTAAATTATGGCAGTAGGCTGAGTATGGCAATAGTCATGTAAATACTTAACTCTGTTTATCTTAAATCGGTTTAAATTCAAAATTGAAGTAAGCACACGTCGATTTAAACACCTAATTTTCTTTCAAATTATTAGTACATGTAAACAACTTAATTGGCGTTCCAGTGGTGTATTTGATCTGCATATCTGCCAGCACCAGTAGCGCAAGCCTCCTTCTTATGTGCGGGCTTATGCATATTAGAAATAATTTTCACATAGAAACTTTATATGTCTGAACTCAGAATAAAAAATACTTTGCAAAAATAGCATAGTCGCTGTGGCAGAAAGGGTATTTTGAGTGGTGATTTTCTGCATTTATTTAAGGCCCATCAGGTTGCCTGTTTTCAGATGTGAGCATGTAAACAGGGCTATTATGTAAATCGTTCTTCTTGCAAAGCATGTAAACATTTTAAACAAACTATTATATTAATCTGACTATCCACAATATTCATATTATTGTGTGCATGTAACTGTACTCACTGAGTGACCAAACATTAGGAACACCTGCTCTTTTCATGACAGACTGGCCAGGTGAAAGCTATGATCCCTTATTGATGTCACCTGTTAAATCCACTTCAATCAGTGTGGATGAAGGGGAGGAGACAGGTTAAAGAAGGGTTTTTAAGCCTTGAGACATGGATGGTGTATGTGTGCCATTCAGAGAGTGAATGGGCAAGACAAAATACTGGTTTGTGTGTGTCAAACTCAGCAGCATTGCAGTTCTTTTCACGCTCAACAGTTTGCCATTTGTATCAACATTGGACATCCAGCCAATTTGACACAACTTTGGGAAGTTTTCCACGCCCCAGAGAATTGAGGCTGTTGTGGTCAAAAGGGGGTCCAACTCACAATACTAGGAAGGTGTTCCTAATGTCTGTAAACGCAGTTTATAATCCATAGATGCCAGTTCCCTTTCAAGTCAAGACTTGCAGCCATTGCTAGTGTACAGTCAAATTGCCAGGGTTAGAGTTTCCAAACCCTTCTATGGATTATATATAAAATAAAGACGAAACATCTAAAAGCTTATTCCACACCCATAGCCTGCTGAATTTGCAAAAATATGGCACTGACTCACCCATAGATTAATTGTCTCAATGAAGAGTCCGGCATTCGACTAGCCATGTGTGACATGCACGCGCAGTTACGAGCCTGCTAGAGTCAGTGGCAGGCGGGCGAGCAATATCCACCGTCGTAATGCGGATGAAGCCTGACCTGGAATGTGAAGCTAACTGAAGTGGTCTAGCGTTATAAAAGCCTGACTAGATTTAGCTTGCTCGTAGTACACAACTCTGGCGACTGAGACACACACGCTTTAAATATGGCAGCAGGCAGATTATACAATAGTAATGTAAACACCTTACTCTGCTTATCTTAATCAGCGTAAGGTCAAAATCAAAGTAAGCATACACCGATTAAAACATCTGGTTTTCTGAGCAATCTTTCATATTATTTGGACATGTAAACACCTTAATGGGCGTTCCAGTGATGTATTTGATCTGATCATTTACTCAAGTGTTTCCTTTGTTTTGACAATTACCATTACAGTACATGTACATTTCTGTGGGAACCGTAAATAGCCACTCAATCACTGATGAAGGCGCTTGTGTTGAAAAGTGTCAGCTTTCTTTAAATCATTGAAGGGAATTAAGTTGCCGGCTTTTACCTTTTATCAACTCTTGTTCAGCTTGGTCTCTTTGTGTCCTGGTCAGGTGGTGTGCCAGTTTGAGGATCTCCATGGAGAGGACCTTTATGAGTACGGAGGTCTGGAGTTCCCCCAGATCAACTACAGCAAGTTCAACACGCGGGCCTATCGCTACTTCTACGGCTGTGGCTTCAGGCACCTGGTGGGAGACTCACTCCTCAAGATTGACCTGGAGGGAAAGAAAGTCAAGGTGAGTTTTGTAACAAAAGTAATGCTACTCTGTCACAGAGAGAGTTTCTTTTGGACAAATTCAGGTATGTTTATCCCCGTTTTGTTCCGTTCACTTCTGTTTAAGAAACGTTTTTCAACAGAATTGGCGGAATGAATACACCTCTGATCACCCGAAACAGTTCAGTTTCATAGCAGCCAATTTGTATACGTTATGCACCCACCTCCTTTCACCTCTTCCCTTCACTTGTGGAGTTCAATGCACAACACATCAGCTGTATGTGACCAAGCAAAAAAAAACTTTCCAAGCCAAACTCCTACACACAGCCTACATCGCTGTTACCATATTAGCTGAAGTAACGTCATAGTCAGCATAGCTAATAGAACTAACGTGTTAGTAAACCCACTACAATCATGCTTTAACGTTATTACTTGATTGTTTCAGTCAAAACATTAATTGGCATCTGAGGCACCAACAGCACGGTCATTTCAAACTGTACCTGCACTTCGAAGAGAAGATCTTGGGCTTGCTTCTCTCAGTTTTTTGTCCTTGAAGACCATGATCCAGTTATCAGTGAGTTTCCCCAAGCAGTCCGGGTTTGAAATGTAAAAGTTCTGAGCAATCTGTAGTAAAGCAGACAAACAATGAATTAAATATTTAACAATCAAAAACATAATTGACAAAAACAATAGACGACTTAGCATTTACCAACATTAATGACATCACACTTGCTCAGATCCACATGTTCCCACCGTATCCACACATAATCATTTTTCTAATGTTTTTGAGACTCTGCCCCACATGACTTCAAATTGTGTTATGTTATAGTCAGACAAACAAGTACTTTTCCATTGCAGTTAATCAATGGTTTGGCTAACACCTAACTCTTGAAGTCCTCCTGACTTACAGTGCCTTTGGAAAGTATGAAGACCCCTTGACTTTTCCCACATTTTGTTATGTTACATCCATATTCAAAAATTGATTAAATTGCTTTTTTCCCTCATCAATCTACACACAATACCCCATAAACAGGTTTGTAGAAATGTTTGCAAAAGCATTCAAATAAAAAACTGAAAATGTACATAAGTATTCAGACCCTTTACTCAGCACTTTGTTGAAGCACATTTGGCAGCGATTACAGCATCGAGTCTTCTTAGGTATGAAGCTACAAGCTTGGCACACCTGTATTTGGGGAGTTTCCCCCATTCTTCTCTGCAGATCCTCTCAAGCTCTGTCAGGTTGGATGGGGAGCGTTGCTGCACAGCTATTTTCAGGTCTCTCCAGAGATGTTCGATTGGGTTCAAGTCCGGCCTCTGGCTGGGCCACTCAAGGACTTTCAGAGACTTGTTCTGAAGCCACTCCTGCATTGTCTTAGCTGTGTGCTTAGGGTTGTTGTCCTGTTGGAAGGTGAACCTTCGCCCCAGTCTGAGGTGCTGAGTGCTCTGGAACAGGTTTTCATAAGGGATCTCTCTGTACTTTGCTCTGTTAATCTTTCCCTCGATCCGTACTAGTTTCCCAGTCCCTGCCATTGAAAAACATACCATGATTCTGCCACCACCATGCTTCACAGTAGGGATGGTGCCAGGTTTGCTCCAGACGTGATGCTTGGCATTCAGGCCAAGGAGTTCAATCTTGGTTTCATCAGACCAGATAATATAATTTTTCATGGTCTGAGAGTCCAATAGGTGCCTTTTGGCAAACTCCAAGCAGGCTGTCATGTGCCTTTTTACTGAGACGTGGCTTCCGTCTGGCAACTAATATAAAGGCCTGGTTGGTGGTGCTGCAGAGATGGTTGCCCTTCTGGAAGGTTCTCCCATCTCCACAGATGTACTCGGGAGCTCTTTCAGAGTGACCATCGGGTTCTTGGTCACCTCCTTGACCAAGGCCCTTCTCCCCCTATTGCTCAGTTTGACTGGGCGGCCAGCTCTAGGAAGAATCTTGGTGGTTCTAAAATTCTTCCATTTAAGAATGATGGAGGCCACTGTGTTCTTTGAGACTTTCAATGCTGCAGACATTTTATGGTACCCTTCCGCAGATCTGTGCCTCGACACAATCCTGTCTCGGAGCTCTACGGACAATTCCTTCGACTTCATGGTTTGGGTATTGCTCTGACATGCACTGTCAACTGTGGGACCTTATATTGACAGGTGTATGTCTTTTCAAATCATGTCAAATCAATTGAATTTACCAGGTGGATTTACAGGTGGACTCCAATCAAGTTGTAGAAAACTCTCAAGGATGATCAATGGAAACAGGATGCACCTGAGCTCAATTTGGAGTTTCATAGCAAACCAAATCAAATTGTATTGGTCACATACACATGGTTATCAGATGTTATTGCGAGTGTAGCGATATGCATGTGCTTCTAGTTCCGAGAATGCAGCAATATCTAACATGTAATCTAACAATTCCACAACTACCTAATACACACAAATCTAAGTAAAGGAATGGAATAAGAATATATACATATAAATATATGGATGAGCAATGACAGAGTGGCATAGGCAAGATGCAACAGATGCAGTATATATAGTACATATGAGATGAGTGATGCAAGATATGTAAACATTATTAAAGTGGCCAATGATTTCTAGTCTGTATGTAGGCAGCAGCCTCTCTGTTTTAGTGATGGCTGTTTAACGGTCTGATGGCCTTGAGATAGAAGCTGTTTTTCAGTCTCTCGGTCTCAGCTTTGATGCACCTGTACTGACCTCGCCTTTTGGATGGTAGCGGGGTGAACAGGCAGTGGCTCAGGTGGTTGTTGTCCTTGATCTTTTTGGCCTTACTGTGACATTGGGTGCTGTAGGTTTCCTGGAGGGAAGGTAGTTTGCCCCTGGTGATGTGTTGTGCAGACCGCACCACCCTCTGCAGAGCCTTGCGGTTGTGGGAGGTGCAGTTGCTGTACCAGGCGGTGATACAGCCCGACAGGATGCTCACAATTGTGCATCTGTAAACATTTTTGAGGGTTTTAGGTGACAAGCCAAATTTCTTCAGCCTCCTGAGGTTGAAGATGCGCTGTTGCGCCACTGTCTGTGTGGGTGGACCATTTCAGTTTGTCCAGCATGTGTACACCGAGGAACTTAACTTTCCACCTTCTCCACTGCTATCCCATCGGTGTGGATAGGGGGGGGTGCTCCCTCTGCTGTTTCCTGAAGTCCACGATCATCTCCTTTGTTTTATTGACGTTGAGTGAGAGGTTGTTTTCCTGACACCACTCTCCGAAGGCCCTCACCTCCTCCCTGTAGGCTGTTTTGTCGTTATTGGTAATCAAGCCTACTACTGTTGTGTCATCTGCAAACTTGATGATTAAGTTGGAGGCGTGCATGGCCACTCAGTCATGGGTGAACAGGGAGTACAGGAGGGGGCTGAGCACGCACCCTTGTGGGGCCCCAGTGTTGAGGATCAGCGAAGTGGAGATGTTGTTTCCTTCCTTCACCACCTGGGGGTGGCCGTCAGGAAGTCCATGATCCAGTTGCACGGGGCGGGGTCAAGACCCAGGGTCTCGATCTTAATGACAAATTTGGAGGGTACTATGCTGAGCTGTTTCAATAACCGCTTCATCATTTGCTGTAACTTTTCTTTGGAAACAACTGCCGTTTTTCACCACTACCCCAACAAGTTAGACAAAAGTTTAGAGGGAATGAAATCTTCCCCTACTTCTCTGCTTTTCAAATCCGAAAATGGATTAGGAATAATGTTTACCAATCAGTAGATAGAGCTGTTTTAGTAACCCATCAACTGCTCTCTTTCTAGCTGCAGTAAGTCATGTCAAAAGCTCGGATATTAATTATTTACCAACAGCTGCAAATTCTAATAAAACTACATAATGTTTTGAAGTTAACTTTCCTTGCTTTGTCTAACACCACTATCATGTAAGTTCTGTGGGTCAGAGTGCAGTATTTAGTTAGTATTAAAGCATAAACGTACTGTATGTTAGCAAACATCTGGCCCACATCTGGCCTGATTCCGGCATTCCAGATCTAAAACTGCTGGCCTGGGTCTGGCTGCTGAATCAGGCCCGAGTCAGGTAGTAATATTGCAGCTATCAACTGAAACATGAACAACAAAAGACATGACATTTTCTCATTTTAAACTTTTATTTAAATAGATGAAATAGATTTTGTGTCTGTGTCATCCCTCAACAGTAGAATGGATGTATCCAAATAAATGTCACTAGAAAACAGCTTAAACAAATACAAATGCTGCAACTTTGATATTCTACAGTGCATTCGGAAAGTATTCAGACCCCTTGACTTTTTACACATTTTGTTACGTTACAGCCTTATTCTATAATGTATTTAAAAAAAATGTTTCCCGCACTGTATCTGCAGCGTTGACTTGACTGTATCAGCCACAGATGGCTAGCTAGGGATAAGAACATTGCCAGGCTGCATAGCAATCAAACAAATAAAATGTACAATAAGTCCACTTCTCTAGCAACTTAACTGATAGAACTAACAACCAGGTGAGAGTGGAAGGATGAAATGGTATCAATTTGTTTCTCCTGACAGCACCTTTTGAATAACAGAAAAAAAAAGAGAAGTTGTTGCAACAATCATTCAGATTTTGCCACTACACAAAAATCATAGGAATCACAATCCAGACCTCTGGGAAGCACATCAACACATCACAATAACCAGAGGTTTTCAATTTCAGCACCAAGTCAAACAGATCCAAAGAGATAAATATGTGCCTGTTGTAGCGCCACCGTGTGGTCAATCTAAATCTGCTTGCATATGTTGAGTCTTGACAGGGTTAAGAACATGTTTACCAAGTTTGGTTACAATACTAATGTCTGTCTGATTTATATGCATTTATGTGCCAGACCATGCCACATTAATGGTTATTGGTCAGTTGTTTGACATACTAGTCTGGAAAATATTGCATTGAAAGACATTTATCCATAGATGCCATATATCAAGTTTCATCCAGATCGGCCCTGTGGCTCAGGAGGAGTTGTCATTTAAGTGTTTTTCAGAAATTCAAATTGGCAGAAAATCCATCATGGCAGACTTTGTGGGTCCTTGAGGCAAATGTGTTCCTTGTGCGAAGAGGGAACTATGCACAGAATTTCACAATTCTAGGTCAGGGATGGGCAACTCTGGGCCGCAAAGGCCTGGGATCAATTTCCCTCGGAATATAACTATTTTCTGTGATCTATTGTCAGGCTATGTCATAGAATTATTATTCCTAATTCTATGGTCAGGCCACTGTCTCTCTCACACCAGACTCTCATCTTGTGCCCCTGCCCAGTATTCATGGACACAGATCTCAGAAAATAAACATACGGTCCATGCTATTCAGCATCCTTTGGACATCCCTACCCCATTGTTAAAATGTTTAAGGTTAGGTAAGGGATTTGGTTATGTGTAAGATTACGGTAAGAGTTAAGGTTATCGTTTAGGGTAGGGATGTCCCAAGGATTCGTGTTAGCACTGACCATTAACATATAGGAGCTATGGATGCAAGGACTTAAAGTTTGAACCATGTTTTGAGTCTATACAGTTTCAGTTAAACAGGCCTATATTTGGTTCTGATGGGGAAGAACAGTTAAACTAAGCTCGACAAGAATGTATAACTTATTTTCTTCAAGAATCAATGGCCTAGTGAAAGTCTACACACCCTTAAACAGTTTTCACATTTGAGATTGACTCCTTTACTGTCCGGCCACACCAGCTCAGGTTCAGGGTGCCAGCCTTCAGATTCACATTGAGTATTTGGCGCACAGTGGTGGAAGGAGACAGTCCATCAGAGAGGCAGAATCTGAGGTTGGAGGTTGGAGAGAATCTGAGGTTGGAGAGACAGAATCTGCTCTTAGAGGGGAAAACAAGAAGACATACAATACCGGTCAAAGTTTTTAGAACAGCTACTCATTCAAGGGTTTTTATTTAATTTTTTACAATTTTCTACATTGTAAATACATTTATTTTATATTTGAGATTCTTCAAATAGACACCCTTTAACTTGATGACAGCTTTGCACACTCTTGACATTCTCTCAACCAGCTTCATGAGGTAGTCACCTGGAATGCATTTCAATTAACAGGTGTGCCTTAAAAATTAATTTCTGGAATTTCTTTCCTTCTTAATTAATGGGTTTGAGCCAATCAGTTGTGTTGTGACAGGGTAGGGGGGTATACAGAATATAGCCCTATTTGGTAAAAGACAAAGTCCATATTATGGCAAGAACAGCTCAAATAGGCAAAGAGAAACGACAGTCCATCATTACTTTAAGACATGAAGGTCAGTCAATATGGAACATTTCAAGAACAATGAAAGTTTCTTCAAGTTTAGTCGCAAAAACCATCAAGCGCTATGATGAAACTGGCTCACATGAGTACCGCCACAGGAATGGAAGACCTAGAGTTACCTCTACTGCAGAGGATAAGTTCATTAGTTACCAGCCTCAGAAATTGAAGCCCAAATAAATTATTCACATAGTTCAACTGAGACTGACGAGACTGTGTGAATCAGGCCTTCATGGTCGAATTGCTGCAAAGAAACCACTACCAAAGGACCACAATAATAAGAAGAGACTTGCTTGGGCCAAGAAACATGAGCAATAGACATTATACCGGTGGAAATTTGTCCGTTGGTCTGGAGTCCAAATTGGAGATTTTTGGTTCCTTTGTGAGATGCGGTGTGCGTGAACGGATGATCTCTGCATATGTATTTCCCACTGTAAAGCATGCAAAACGCCATCCCATCTGGTTTGTGCTTAATGGGACTATAATATGTTTTTCAACTGGACAATGACCCAACACCCCTCCAGGCTGTGTAAGGGCTATTTTACCAAGAAGGAGAGTGATGGAGTGCTGCATCAGATGACCTGGCCTCTACAATCCCCCGACCTCAACCAAATTGAGATGGTTTGGGATGAATCGGACCGCAGAGTGAAGGAAAAGCAGCCAACAAGTGCTCAGAATATGTGGGAACTCCTTCAAGACTGTTGAAAAAGAAAATGCATACTGTTGGAACAAGGTGGATACAGTCCGTCAGAGAGGCTGAGTGAGGGTGGGGATAGTCTGCTGGCAAGAAGACTAATAAGAAGACATGTATTGTTGAGCACATTGCTTTACATGGGGTTCAGGTAAGGAATGGGATCAGCTGAAATCCGAGCACGGGTAACATTCCAGAGAGACATCAGGGATTGTAACGTTCTCTGCTTCACGGAAACATGGCTCACTCAAGAGACGCTAACGGAGTCGGTGCAGCCAGCTGGTTTCTTCACGCATCGCGCCGACAGGAACAAACATCTTTCTGGTAAGAAGAGGGGCGGGGGTGTATGCCTTATGATTAACGAGACGTGGTGTGATCATAACAACATACAGGAACTCAAGTCATTCTGTTCACCTGATCTAGAATTCCTCACAATCAAATGTCGACCGCATTATCTACCAAGGGAATTCTCTTCGATTATAATCACAGCCGTATATATTCCCCCCCAAGCAGACACATCGATGGCCCTGAAAGAACTTTATCTGACTCTTTGTAAACTGGAAACCACACACCCTGAGGCTGCATTCATCGTAGCTGGGGATTTTAACAAGGCTAATCTRAAAACAAAACTCCCTAAATTCTATCAGCATATCGATTGTGCTACCAGGGCTGGTAAAACCTTGGATCATTGTTATACTAACTTCCGCGACGCATATAAGGAGCTGGACCAAACAACGACGAGACGCGCCTACAGGGAGGAGGTGAGGCCTCGGAGTGTGGTGTCAGGAAAATAACCTCACACTCAACGTCAACAAAACAAAGGAGATGATTGTGGACTTCAGGAAACAGCAAAGGAGCACCCCCCTATCCACATCGAGGGACATAGTGGAGAAGGTGGAAAGTTTTAAGTTCCTTCGTGTACAACATCACGGACAAACATGAATGGTCACGCCCACACAGACAGCGTGTGAGAAGGCAAGCACGCTCTTCAACCTCAGGAGGCTGAAGAAATTCGGCTTGTCACCAAAAGCACTCACAAACTTCTACAGATGCACAATCGGAGCATCTATCGGGCTGTATCACCGCCTGGTACGGCAACTGCTCCCCACAACCGTAAGGCTCTCCAGAGGGTAGTGAGTCTGCACAACGCATCACCGGGGAAAAATACCGCCCTCCAGGACAACCTACCACACCCGATGTCACAGGAAGCCATAAAAGATCACAAGGACAACAACCACCAAGCCACTGCCTGTTCACCCTGCTATCATCCAGAAGGCGAGGTCAGTACAGGTGCATCAAAGCAGGGACCGAGAGACTGAAAAAAGCTTCTATCTCAAGGCCATCAGACTGTTAAACAGCCACCACTAACATTAGTGGCCGCTGCCAACATACTAGACTCAACTCCAGCCACTTTAATAATGGGAATTGATGGAAATTATGTAAAAATGTACCACTAGCCACTTTAAACAATGCCACTTAATATAATGTTTACATACCCTACATTACTCATCTCATATGTATATGTATATACTGTACTCTATATCATCTACTGCCTCTTGCCATCTTCATGTAATACATGTATCACTAGCCACTTTAAACTATGCCATTTTATGTTTACATACCCTACATTACTCATCTCATATGTATATACTGGACTCTATACCATCTACTGCATCTTGCCTATGCCGTTCTGTACCATCACTCATCATATATCTTTATGTACATATTCTTTA
>NC_036863.1:44928189-45002932 GCF_002910315.2 Salvelinus sp. IW2-2015 | reverse complement strand
ACCTCCCCCGCCCTCCTTTCGGAAAAGCTGACCACGACTCCAATTTTGTTGCTTCCAGCCTACAAACAGAAACTAAAACAACAAGCTCCCTCGCTCAGGTCTGTTCAACGCTGGTCCGACCAATCTGATTCCACGCTTCAAGACTGCTTCGATCACGTGATTGGATATGTTCCGCATTGCGTCAACAACAATATTGACGAATACGCTGATTCGGTGAGCGAGTTCATTAGAAAGTGCATTGACGATGTCGTGACCCACAGCAACGATTAAAACATTCCCAAACCAGAAACCGTGGATTGATGCAGCATTCGCGTGAAACTGAAGCGCGAACCACTGCTTTTAAACCTGGGCAAGGTGACCGGAAACATGACCGAGAGACAATAGAGACAAAGTAGAGTCGCAATTCAACAGCTCAGACACAAGAGGTATGTGGCAGGGTCTACAGTCAATCACGGATTACAAAATAGTTAAAACCAGCCCCGGGTCACCTTGCTCGCCAGGGGTTACACAAGGCAGTAGTGTCTCTGCGCTTTCCCAGAGGTTCTATTCCCTTTACACTTGTGTGTATAAGGTAGTAGTTGTGGAATTGTTAGGTTAGATTACTTGTTGGTTATTACTGCATTGTCGGAACTAGAAGCACAAGCATTTCCCTACACTCGCATTAACATCTGCTAACCATGTGTATGTGACAAATAAAATTTGATTTGATTTGGAAACTAATCATTCAACCTATAGAATGTTGTTTTACATTATACTTATCATTTTTATAGATTTGCTTTTCAATGAAAGAAGACAGGAGCTGATTGACCCATTGACTGTATAGGATCAACCATGAATAGTTTCGCAAAACTAACTACATCCAAATAATGCAGAGCCACTGGGACAGTTACACAGAGCCACTGGGACCGTATATAAAAAAGAGCTTGCATAGTACACATGAAATGAAATAAACCATCATCAACGCATCTTGGAGCGCTCTTTGCCATCTCCACTCGAGACCAGTTGGGTTCGCGCGAGTCCTTTGTGACTGGACATAGCTAGCTAACGTTAGCTAGATAGCATAGCTAACTGTGACTGTTTTGGGTGCTTTCTTGCCTAGTCTTAGCTAGACGACCAATGTTTTACAAACAAAAACACCAGATTAGCTACCTAATATCACATAGGATAGAAGCTAAACATATTGACTTAGCTAGCTACCTCTGCTCTAACAGTTAGCTGAGATAGCTAGCTACCATTAACGTTAGCTGACATTAATGGAGAAACTTCGACAACAACCATGACCAGTCCACAAATTAAGCTACCTAGAATATCACAAACTAAATTAGTGACTGTGACGAAATACACTACTACAAATAAAATAGCTACAATGACCTTTTTCTGGTATCTCCTCCGGCTGGCCTCGACTGTTATTAACCAACTGACTGACTCTCACAACGACCGTTGGAAAGTCAGCCCAGCTCGAGCTGCAAAGCAGATGGATCGAGTAGCAGAGGCCACTGCTGCTGGATCATGTGTTTTTGGTATCTTCCGAGGTAATGCTAGCTCCCTAATAAATCCTCTTGTCACTATAGGGGGTGCTGTTTCAACTTCGACATTTATCGTTCCCAAATTAAACTGCCTCGTACTCAATTCTTGCTCGTACAATATGCATATTATTATTACTATTGGATAGAAAACAATCTCTAGTTTCTAAAACCGTTTGAATTATGTCTGTGGGTGAAACAGAACTCTTTCTGCAGCGAAATTCATGACAGGAATGCGAAGGTCTGAAAATAGGCTCTGTTTCAGATCAGTTTTAAAGCTCTGTATGTATCCTATGGTTCGACATGAACTGCACCCGCCTTCCCCTGGATGTCAGTAACCAATGAGAATTGGAATGGAGTTTCTACGCAGATCTCAGACCTTATAAAGCCCCAAGGAACAGAGGGAGCTCTCTTTTTGACGTTCGTCATGACGCAAAGCAAGACCTCAGGATGGCATTTTGAAACGCTCAGTTATCGGCCTTAGATATATCCGTCTGTAATTTAATTCGATATAGGTGTTAGAAACATCATAACAAAGTTATTTTAAACCGAGTTATCCTTTTACGGGGGCAGCCCGACACCGGTACACTTATGACAACATCCAGCTCAAGTGCAGGGCGAGCATTCAAAAGCTATTTTTTTTAAATATTTAACTTTCACACATTAACAAGTCCAATACAGCATATGAAGGTAGACATCTTGTGAATCAAGCCAACATGTCCGATTTTTAAAATGTTTTACAGGGAAGCAAAATATGTAAATCTATTAGCTACAGCTTAGCAAAAGACACCACTTTCTAACACCATCAGTTTTTACTCCATCACCAGCTATCACTAATTCGACCAAATAAAGATATATATAGCCACTAACCAAGAAACAACTTCATAAGATGACAGTCTGGTAACATATTTATTGTATAGCATATGTTTTTTTTGAAAAATTTGCATATTTATGGTATAAATCATAAATTAGATTTCAGCTACAATCAGAAATTGCACCGAAAGCAGCCATAACATTTCAGACACCAACATCAAATACCTAATTACTCCTCATAAAACATATCTGAGAAATACATACTGTGCAGCAATTGAAAAACAGGATTCTTGTGATTCCAGACAATATTTCGATTTATTAAATGTTTTACAGCGAAAACAAAATGTAGCGCTATATTAGCATAGCCACATTAGCCAGACACACTTGGGCGCGCACGACCAGTTGACATGCACGACAGATATATGAAATAACATTATAAATTGGGTCTTACTTTTGCTGATCTTTCATCAGAATGTTGATCAATGTGTCCTTTGTCCAGATGAGTCGTTGTTTGGATTCATAATTGCAACTTTCCACCTTAATTTAGCATGGGTACCGGTCCACTGGCACGGATCTGTCCAACATAATAAATTCAGAGAACGGAACACGGCAAAACTCCCGAAAAAAATTCAATAATCTGATTAACTATATTGAAAAAACATACATTACGATGATATGGTCTCATTTATCAACTAAAAACCGAGCCGGAGATTGTTCCCGTCCAAAACGGCAGCAAAACAGAACCCAATGTCACTCCCAAGTCGCGCGTTTCAGACTTCCGGAATTGGTCGGTCACGCCAAAGAAATAGCTATTATTCAACCTCTAAACAAGATGAACACAAAATTCCTTCTCTCACACCCTCTTGACACCCAGAGGAAGGCGTCTGAAGTGTCCGTAGGGTCTACGTCAAATGACATGTATAGGCATAACGTTGAAGAGAGCAGAGATTTCTGACATTCTACTTCCTGGTCAGGGAAAGTGCTGCCAAATGACTTCTGTTCCACTCAGAGAAAAAATTTAAACGGTTTTAGAACCTAGAGACTGTTTTCTATCCAATAGTATTAATAATATGCATATTGTAAGAGCAAAAATTGATTAAGAGGCCGTTTGAAAAATTGGCACATATTTTCCAGTTTTTCCAATACGCCCCTGCAGCCATAACAGGTTATATCAGTTTATGCGAGTATATTTCCATTTTCAGAATTTCCTTAGTATTGCGTTTTGAACATTTGGGCATGTCGCGCCACATAGCTATTGTTAGCTGCTAGTTCCAAAGTTGAAGAGGACGTTTTACAACCGAGCAACGATTCTTTTGGACAAAGGACAACTTGCCCAAGATTCTGATGGAAACTCGTCCAAAAGTAAGAGCTATTTATGATGTTATTCCGTATTTATGTGGAAAAATGAAAAAGGATTTGTCCGCCATTATTGCGGCACTGGTCTGGCTGTAACGCACACTGTATGTCTAGTAACGTTAATTTTAAAAATCTAACACAGCGGTTGCATTAACTAATGCATCTTTCATTTGCTGTCCAACCTGTATTTTTTTGTCAAGTTTACGATTATTTATCGATTAGATTAGGTGCCTCTCCAAGATGGCGCCGGCCAGAATGCATGAAATGCTGCTACTGATCACATTGTATAACCACGATTTGTGCTGCTAATATGCACATTTTCGAACAAAACCTATATGCATTGTGTAATATGATGTTACAGGACTGTCATCCGATGAAGGTTATCAAGGTTAGTCCAATTATATATATTTTGCTGGATTGTTACGATCGCTAACATTTGCTGTTGGTAAATGCGGTTGTGTTTCTGGCTATTGTGGTAAGCTAATATAATGTTATATTGTGTTTTCGCTGTAAAACACTTAAGAAATCTGACATATTGGCTGGATTCACAAGATGTTGGGCTTTCATTTGCTGTACGCTGTGTATTTTTCAGAATATGATTTATGATGAGTAATTAGGTATTTGACGTTGGTCTCTGTAATTATTCTGGCTGCTTCGGCACTATTTCAGATTGCAGCTGCAATGTAGAACTGTGATTTATACCTGAAATATGCACATTTTTCTAAAAAAACATATGCTATACAATAAATATGTTATCAGACTGTCATCTGATGAAGTTGTTTCTTGGTTAGTGGCTATTTATATCTTTATTTGGTCGAATTTGTGATAGCTACTGATGGAGTAAAAAACTGGTGGAGTAAAAAAGTGGTGTCTTTTGCTAACGTGGTTAGCTAATAGATTTACATATTGTGTCTTCCCTGTAAAACATTTAAAAATCAGAAATGATGGCTGGATTCAAAAGATGTGTATCATTCATCTGGTGTCTTGGACTTGTGATTTAATGATATTTAGATGCTAGTATTTACTTGTGACGCTATGCTAGGCTATGCTAGTCAGCTTTTTTACTGATGGGGGTGCTCCCGGATCCGGGTTTGGGAGGAATTAGAGGTTAAGGATACTTCAGAAAGCATTGATGTTGTCAATTGACGATACATGTACTGTATGCTGCTATTTGTAATGTTGAAAATTACAATCACAGATTTATAAAACAGACAGGACATAGTAGCCTATTTTTGACATGATATGCGGTCTCAATCTTGAAATAGAACTTTGTCTATGTTTAGGTTCAGCAAAAATGTGGCATGCATCCTTGTGTTATGACAAGGAAACAGTATGACAAAGTTACTGTTGGTCATGCAATTCATAACTTACCCGCTTTAGATACGCTGTTATATTTTCTCCTGTCTTCTCAGAATGTGCAGGCAGCACATAGCTACTGTCAAAGTTGTCAATGTCTCACAAATATGAGGTGTGCAAAAATAATACATGTGACATTACGCAGACGCTTTTGTCCAAAGCGACAGTATACATGCATTCAGTTTCTGTTCGTGGCCCCGGAAATCGAACCCAATCATGACCTGTCGAGAACCATGATTTTTCCCATTGCCTGTCAGGGTCATTATTTATTGAGCTATTTTAATAGGGAACAGACAAAATTTGTACCAGTTTAATAGGCTATTGCATTAATTCAACATTCATGGTTGTAGGCTGCATCACTCCTTCAGCCAGGATTTGCCGTGGGACTAACATTATTAGAATTAGTGTGAGTGGGGTTCCAAAGAAAATCAGGAGTCAAATCTAGTTCATTTTTAGCATAGATTCTCTAGGGTCCTTCTCCATCTAATAGCCTGATAGTTCGAGTTTTAATTGCAAATTCGAGGTGAAATTATTACATAAATGTATGTCATTTTATTTTTTCATCACCTGTAGAATAAAAACATCATATGGTCCTACTTCTGAAAAAGTTAATCGGGTCAGATATGCTGAGGTGGACTCGGCCCGAGTACCATTAGCCAGAACCCAGAGTAATATGATTCTGCCGTACTTTGGAAGAGCTCGGCCAGTATGAAGCCCCCCGAGTCCGAGTCGATTCCGAGTCCCCGGAGTCTCAAACGGAATAGGCCCGAACCCAGCTTGTTGACTGGGATGTTTCTCACACTTGAATTTAGCCATAAGGGAGCAGTGTTGCCAAGGATACTGTTGCTCAGCAGCGCTTGACTCGCAGGAGATAATAGCTGTGTTCGAATACCCATACTAACATATTGTATACTACATACTTAATGAGTATATACTATATACTAGAAGTTCATTTTAGTATACTGTAAACGAACATATCATTTCAGTTGAGCATACTAGCGCTACGCCTGTAGTTAGTATGAGTATTCGAACACAGCTAATGTCTTCCTAGCTTCACAAATTCCCATGATTTGTGAATCTGTTTCTAACTGAACAACAATCGCCAAGATTTTGAATGCTTCCCCGGTCTGGGCGACCTAGAATGATAAAGAGAATATTTCTAATGCTCACTAGGCTTGTCCGCCTTCTCAGTATCATGCTCTGTGCTTTAAATAACTCAATTTGCTAGTTTGCCTCTCTCTAAAGAGGAGGGCAGGCTGTACCCCACTGATTGGATAAAGCGGATTAGGAATGTCTTCTACCAATAAAAAGTTACAGCTGCTTGTCAGAGTTTAGAGTGACAAAAAAATGGCTAGCTAATGTATTCTAACAGCTCTGTGTCATCATTGGGCAGCCCAAACGGAGCCTTTGCTAAGGGTACTCACAGACGCAAGAGAGCAAAAATTATGACACGGGTGAAGAGGGACCACAACTACTGACCACAACCACACAACTGAACCACACAACTACAGACCACAAGCACACAACTACTGAACAAAACTGCTGACCACAATTATTGACCAAACCACACAACTACCGACCATTCAACTACTGACCACAACCACACAACTTCTGACCACACAACGACTGACCACAAAACAGCTGACCGCTACTGACCACAACCACACAACTTCTGACTACTCAACTAATGACCACTCAACTACTGACCACAACCACACAACTTCTGACCCCATCCACAAAACTGCTGAAAACATCTAGTGACCACAACCACACAACTTCTGACCACACATCGAATCACCACAACTACTGACCACCCAACCACTGACAACAACTACTGACCACTGCTGAAGATAACTACAGACCACAACTACTGATCACAACCACACAACTACTGCTCTGGTCTGCCCAAGCTCTGGTTCAGCTCAGGTACTGGGTGTAGCTAGCTACATTAGCTCTGGCTCGCACTAGCTCTGGTCTAGCTCTGGTCTGTGCTATAAATTATAACTACTCAAATATGCATGAGTTTGCATATAATAGCAACAATAATTTATCCTTTCAAACTTTCACAGGTTCATGCTACCCTAACTTCAAATTCTTTAAAACGTTAATAAACTATAGTATAACTATATCAATCAAATGTATTTATGAAGCCCTTTTTACATCAGCATTCATGAATGGCAAAAAGGACATTCAAAAATAAATCATAAGAAACAAAGATTTGAAGTGTCTGTCCTAAATTTAAGGAAATATTTTTAAAAACTCAGGAAATATATACATACACTACCGTTCAAAAGTTTGGGGTCACTTAGAAATGTCCTTGTTTTCCATGAAAGCATACGTGAAATTAGTTGCAGAATGACTAGAAAATATAGTCAAGACATTGACAAGGTTATAAATAATGATTTTTAATTGAAATAATAATTGTGTCCTTCAAACTTTGCTTTCGTCATAGAATCCTCCATTTGCAGCAATTACAGCTTGCAGACATTTGGCATTCTAGTTCAAATCAAATCAAATGTATTTATGAAGCCCTTCTTGCATCAGCTGATGTCACAAAGTGCTGTACAGAAACCTAGCCTAAAACCCCAAACAGCAAGCAATGCAGGTGTAGAAGCATAGTGGCTAGGAAAAACTCCCTAGAATGGCCAGAACCTAGGAAGAAACCGAGAGAGGAACCAGGCTACGAAGCCAGTCCTCTTCTGGCTGTGCCGGGTGGAGATTATAACAGAACATGGCCAAGATGTTCAAATGTTCATAGATGACCAGCAGGGTCAAATAATAATAATCACAGTGGTTGTTGAGGGTGCAACAGGTCAGCACCTCAGAAGTAAATGTCAGTTGGCTTTTCATAGACGATCATTCAGAGTATCTCTACTGCTCCTGCTGTCTCTAGAGTGCTGAAAACAGCAGGTCTGGGACAGGTAGCACGTCTGGTGAACAGGTCAGGGTTCAATAGCTGCAGGCAGAATGGTTGAAACTGGAGCAGCAGCACGGCCAGGTGGACTGGGGACAGCAAGGAGTCATCATGCCAGGTAGTCCTGAGGCATGGTCCTTGGGATCAGGTCCTCCAAGAAAGAGATACAAATAGAGAATTAGAGAGAGCATACTTAAATTCACACAGGACACCGGATAAGACAGGAGAAATACTCAAAATATAACAGACTGACCCTAGCCCCCCAACACAAACTACTGCATCATAAATACTGGAGGCTGAGACAGGAGGGGTCGGGAGACACCGTGGCCCCAAATGACAATACCCCCTGACAGGGCCAAACAGGCAGGATATAACCCCACCCACTTTGCCAAAGCACAGCCCCCACACCACTAGAGGGATATCTCTGAGATCTCCGCCACGGCACAACCCAAGGGGGGCGCCAACCCGGACGGGAAGATCACGTCAGTGACTCAACCCACTCAAGTGACGCAGCCCTCCTAGGGACGGCATGGAAGAGCACCAGTAAGCCAGTGACTCAGCCCCTATAATAGGGTTAGAGGCAGAGAATCCCAGTGGAGAGAGGGGAACCGGCCAGGCAGAGACGGCAAGAGCGGTTCGTTGCTCCAGTGCCTTTCCGTTCACCTTCACACTCCTGGGCCAGACTACACTCAATCATAGGACCTACTTAAGAGATGAGTCTTCAATAAAGACTTAAAGGTTGAGACCGAGTCTGCGTCTCTCACATGGGTAGGCAGACCATTCCATAAAAATGGAGCTCTATAGGAGAAAGCCCTGCCTCCACCATACGTCAAGCTGCTCCCACAACAGCTCAATAGGGTTGAGATCCGGTGACTGTGCTGACCACTCTATTATAGACAGAATACCAGCTGACTGCTTCTTCCCTAAATAGTTATTGCATAGTTTGGAGCTATGCTTTGGGTCATTGTCCTTTTGTAGGAGGAAATTGGCTCCAATTAAGCGCCAAAGGACATGGCGTTGCAAAATGGAGTGATAGACTTCTTTCTTCAAGATCCCGTTTACCCTGTACAAATCTCCCACTTTAACACCACCAAAGCACCCCCAGACATTGCCTCCACCATGCTTGACAGATGGCATCAAGCACTCCTATGGCATCTTTTCATTTTTTCTGCATCTCACGAATGTTCTTCTTTGTGATCTGAACACTTCAAACTTAGATTAGTCTGTCCATAACACTGTTTTCCAATCTTCCTCTGTCCAGTGTCCCTGTTCTTTTGCCCATCGTAATCTTTTATTTTTATTGGCCAGTCTGAGCTATGGCTTTTTCTTTGCAACTTTACCTAGAAGGCCAGCAACCCAAAGTCGCCTCTTCACTGTTGACATTGAGACTGGTGTTTTGCAGGTACTATTTACTGAAGCTGCCAGTTGAGGACTTGTGAGGCGTCTGTATCTCAAACTAGACACTCTAATGTACTTGTCCTCTTGCTCAGTTGTGCACCGGGGCCTCCCACTCCTCTTTCTATTCTGGTTAGAGCCTGTTTGCGCTGCTCTGTGAAGGGAGTAGTGCACAGTGTTGTACGAGATCTTCAGTTTCTTGGCAATTTCTCGCATGGAATAGCCTTCATTTCTCAGAACAAGAATAGACTGACGAGTTTCAGAAGGAAGTTTTGTTTCTGGACATTTTGAGCCTGTAATCGAACCAACAAATGCTGATTCTCCAGATACTCAACTAGTATAAACAAGGCCAGTTTTATTGCTTCTTTAATCAGAACAACAGTTTTCAGCTGTGCTAACATAATTGCGAAAGGGTTTTCTAATGATCAATTAGGCTTTTAAAATGATAAACTTGGATTAGCTAACACAACGTGCCATTTGAACACAGGAGTGATGGTTGCTGACAATGGGTCTCTGTACGCCTATGTTGATATTCCATGAAAAATCTGCCGCTTCCAGCTACAATAGTCATTGACAACACTAACAATGTCTACACTGTATTTCTGATCAATTTTATGTTATTTTAATGGACACAAAATGTGCTTTTCTTTCAAAACAAGGACCCCAAAGTGACCCCAAACTTTTGAACAGTAGTGTACCAGTCAAAAGTTTGGACACTCATTCAAGGATTATGAGACATTTATGGTATGTTTACATGTTTTTTAGAGGCAATTTATACAGGAAATGTGTATAAAACCCATATAAACTGACTTTAAAATCAAATTACATTTTTTACGTTGACTATAATTCTAATACACAATTTCTGATACATCACATGCCTTACTTTTATTTTCCTGCATCAGTAAAAGCTGGAAATGCATCACATATGCGTTACTGCCATACATTAGATTCGTTTTTGGATTTCTCTCTGACCAAGATGGCTGCCATTTTAGCCCCATTATTGAACTTTGAGGGTTTATGACCAATCCCCTCTTGTAATTTTAATTTGATCTCTAAGGTTTAAGCATTGTTGTGGACTTAGAACATCCAATTTGGTTTTGTTTCTATTAAAAATGTGTGATTACGAGAGTGAAAATCAGAAAAAAATCCCAAACCTGGAAAAACAAAACCGACAAAAAGTAATTTGGCAACAAAAAAAAGATGTGATTGTGCCTTATGTATTCCTCTCTGGGAAGACTGAGATTATCGTTGCATGTCATGATAAACCTTAAACGCAGACCAAAGAGCCCAACTCCCCCGTTCCCCATTCCCTGGGACACTCATTTCTCTGTCTGTTGTGTTTTGGGAAGTTAGGAGTAATGAGATTAATAAAATGTATATTATGTACTTGTTGTTCTCTGAAGAAAAAAAGTATTATCTTTCACTTTTCAACGATTGCCCATGTTTACCTTTTGGGGTCCCAGTTTGCATCTCTGCTCTCTCTCTGTCTCAAGGTGTGGTACCAGAAGGGTTTGTTCCCCTCAGAGCCTGTGTTCGTCCCCTCGCCAGACGCCGTGGAGGAGGACGATGGGGTCATCCTGTCCGTGGTGGTCACGCCCACTGAGGTAAAGGTCATGGGTCATTATATCGCACACATGACTAGCGAAATGATCAAATATGATCTTACAGTGTTAGGCTTTCACAAGGAAATTCGGAGAAGCAGATCGTAATTGGTGTGCATAGAATGGAGTCATGAGTGCATTCTGATGTGTGGTCGGTAGCAAATGTTCCTCACAATAAAACAAACAGGCTGTTCTGTTCAGGACAACCCAGGGTATAACATCATGTCATCTTGTAACTGTACATGAAAGGTAGTGATCATAAACGTTACATGAGTTTTACGATATGGAAATGTGAAATGCACTTTTGGACTCATGCTTGTATCATCAAATCTGTATTTATTATAATCCTCAACTTCTTATCTTCCAAAATGCACAGTCCTTGTAATTTACAGCATTTTCCTCTCAGACAACAAAATTCAGTCCAACCGATATGGGATTTTAGGGAGGCAAAAGTCATCATTTACCAATATATCTACCGATTTTATATTACTTTTTTTAGAAATGGAATGAGACACAAACCGTCTTTATTACACAATGTGCTCAAAATGATCATTTATTAACTAAATATTCCAATTTTAATTTATCAAGGTGGTGGCTGCATCATGTTATGGGAATGATTATCATCAGCAAGGACTAGGGACAATTTCAGGATAAAAATAAAAGGAATAGAGCTACGCACAGACAAAATCCTAGAGGATATGGCTGGTTCAGTCTGCTTTCCAACTGACACTGGGAGACAAATTCACCTTTCAGCAGGACCATAACCATATACTGGATTTGCTTACCAAGATGACATTGAATGTTCCTGAGTGGCCTAGTTACAATATTGACTTAAATTGGTTCGAAAATCTAAACAACTTGACAGAGCTTGAAGAATAAAAATAATAATAATATGCAAATATTGTACAATCCAGGTGTGCAAAGCTCTTAGAGACTTGCCGATAAAGACTCACCTTTGTAATCGCTGCCAAAGCTGATTCTAACATGTATTGACTCAGGGGTGTGAATACATATGTAAATTAGATGTCTTTATTTAATATAATACATTTGCAAAAATGTCTAACAAAACATGCTTTCATTTTGTCATTATGGGGTATTGTGTGTAGATGGGTGAGATCTATTCAATCCATTTTTAATTGAAGCTGTAACAATACAATGTGGAATAAGAATTCACTTTATATATAAATACAAAACACTTGTTCAGTTTACCTTCTTAGACACATTTTTAAGTTGTACCTATTTTTGGCAGTGGATAAAAATACAGAAGTGTTGATGCTGAAGCTCCACAAGCACACTAATAAACAAAAAGGGCTGAATGAATTAAACTTTGTCTCAAAGTAAATCTGAAACTGCACCAAAATCAAACTATGCAGTAACATGCAGTTCCTAATGTCACCACTAGATGTCCACATCATCATTTTTATTGAGAAGATTCACTACTCGGCTTTACAACAGTCAAAGGTCATGTAAAGAAACACTTTATGGCAACCTTGCAACAACAGCTTATGACAAGCACAGGCTAACTCTTCATTGTGAAAATGTTTTCTAACTGAAATCATAGTGTAAATTACACTGTTATTCAATACAAAACGTATTGGCTATATATTTCATATATATAGTGCTGTGAAGCGAGACTCTGAGCTCTAACATCATGTAAAGCATGTTACTGTACAGCCGCTGCGTTCAATTTAGGTGCTTTTCAGTGTCCAAATCTTCCATTTTTTTTGTGTAAATGCATAAATGGCTACAGAAAATGTGAAAAAAGTTTAAACAGTGTGGTTTTGACTACCATTGTCAACGTAAAAATGGAACTTGTCATCAATAATATTCACACAACGAGCCTGTTCAGGTTGTTCACCTTTCTCATCCACTCATTAGGGTCAAATGGCGATATTCACTGGGTAGCAACCTCAGTTATTTTAGACACAAGTTACAGCATTTCAGAAGCGTGCATTACGGATATGGTATTAATAGAGATTAATTTGGAATGTTTTAGAGTGTTGATAGAGGTTAATCTAGAATGTTCTACAGTGTTGATGTAGATGAATCTAGAAGCTTCTATTTCTCTGTGCAGGATAAGAGTACATTCCTCCTGGTTCTGGATGCCAAGACATGGGAGGAGCTGGGGAGAGCCGAAGTGCCTGTCAATATTCCCTACGGTTTCCATGGTACCTTCAACCCCACTGCCTAGATCAGCATTACTGACCTAACAATCACCCATCCCTTCCTCCCTCCCTCCCTCAGATTATTTTGTGCCCAATAGAAATGAATGGTAAATAATGTATTGTGTCATTATGGAGTCACTTTTATTGTAAATAAGAATAGAATATGTTTATAATCACTTCTAAATTATACTTTAAAATGTGGATGCTACCATGATTACAGATAATCCTGAATGAATTGTGAATAATGATGAGTGAGAAAGTTAGATGCAGAAATAGCATATACCCCCCCCCAAAAAATGATAATCTCCTCTGTTATTGTAATGGTGAGAGGTTAGCATGTCTTTTGTGTGTCTGTAACTTTCTCACTTGTCATTATTTACGATTCATTCAGGATTTTCCATATTCATGGTAGCATCCACAATAATGTACAATGGAAGTGTTTAGAAACGTTCTATTCTTATTTCCAATAAAAGTGACTCCAAAATGACAATACATTATTTACCATTCAAGTCAAGGGGTCTGAATACGCTCTATACACACATGTTACATATACATTTTACACACATGGTACTTTTATATAGAGCAATCACATAATAATAATAATAATAATACATTACCAAACACAAGCTCTTTAATCACACATGAATTGTGAACCTTTCTAATCGCATATTATCCACAGATTGTAACCTAAAGATGAAAACCTTCCCTATGATTATTCTTATATTATTGATTGATTGACAATGGCTTTCCAAATTGCCCAACACTGCTCTTTGTAAGGTTAATGTTAAGTCAATGTTGTGATTGAAAACAAGCTACTGTACATAGGGGCAATACCACAATAAATGATCTCTTCGCAGAAAAATCTACAGTGCTGAGATTGTTGTATGCCCTATATATATAGCATGAAATTGGTGGCAAGAATTTTGTATCATAATTTTAATTGAAAAAGTCGGTCTTGAATCAAATTTTGTTTTTTTGTATCAGTTCATATACCATGTTTCATGGAATCGGTACATCGGAAATCTCTTCCCATTTATTTTGCAACCTGTATGGCGCAGCGGTCAACATTTTTGCCTTCAAATGAAACTGGTATATTTTTCTATTTATGCCAATCATTTTCAGCCAATTTTGTATCTTTTAGTATATGGCAGACAAACAAGTTCCAAACATTCTCCCTCTTCCCCTTGCCATTGGTAATGTTGCAATCAATTGGTTGTAACTTTGGATTGAGCAGATATTCCCATATATTTTTGATAGCTGCATATGTTACTTAACTCCACTTTTTCTATTCATAATATCAATAATACATATAATACCATTTTTATTAATCAGTATTTGAGTTTAACCATAATATTTGTTCTGTCTTTTCTGGAAGGTAAAATTGAAATTGTAACCAGCTTTGTATGGCTTGTTTATGAAAGGGCGATACTTTAAACAAAGTTTCATTTTCAATTAGTCGGAAATGAGAAGTTGTATTCTGTATAAAGGCAATTTTTGAACAAAGGATTAACCTTTCTTAATAATCTACTGGAGAACCATTTTGGTTTTACGTATAATCTATGTATAAGTGAAGCTTTTAGTGAGAGGTTTAATGCTTTAATATTTAATATTTTTTGCCCCCAAAACGCATATTAATTATTTTGTCTGGTTTAGCGTTCCAAATTAAGTGAAATATTTTTTGCTCATATGATTTTAAAAAACAAGTCGTCTGGAGTAGGCAATGCCATTAGTAAGTAAACTGTGATAGGACCAAAGAGTTAATAAATGTGATTTTTCCATAAAGAGACAAGTATTTACCTCTCCATGGTTGCAGAATCTTATCTATTTTTGCAAACTTTCTATTGAAATTGGTTGTGGTAAGTTAATTGATATTTTTCGAGATATGAATACCAAGTATGTCTACTTCACCTTCCGCCCATTTTATTGGTAAACTACAAGGTAGTGTAAACACTGACTTTTAACGATCCAATATGTAATATGGTACACTTGTCCTAATTAGGTTTTAGTCCAGAGAGGCTAGAAAAGTGATCAAGATCTTCAATGAGACTGTGCAGGGATCCAGATTGCGGACTTAAGAAAAAACTTGAGTCATCGGCATACATCGACACATTTTTGATTTTAACCCCTTGATGTTCTTGTTGGATCAAATTTTAAAGGCTAGCATTTCGATGGCCATAATAAATATATAGGGAGACAATGGACAGCCTTTTACTCCTCTTAAAAGCTCAAAACTTTCTAAGGAACCATTATTTACTATTTTACACCTGGGGTTGCTGTACATAACTTTAACCCATTGTACAAGAGATTCACCGAAATTTAAGTAATCCTTGCATTTATATATAAATTCTAAATGTACTTTATCAAACTCCTTTTCGAAATCTGCTATGAGAGAGACTGTAAGTGTGTACATTCACTACAACAAATATCCATGTTCAAGTAACTTCAATCGTTATAGATCAGAATACATCATGCAATTTAGTTTCAAAAAGTTCATAAAACATTAAACAGTTAAGTATTTACAACTTAAGAAGACCAGATGGGTGGTGATGTCACTTTATTACTTTAAGTATTGAACACTGAAATACTCTGAGTTAGGTTACTCAAATGGTTCTAGGCAACTGGTTTCCACATAAAATAATTGTTAGCAGAACTAATTACTTTTTACAGTGCAGAATCTGATGCCTTACTTTACATTAAGTTACGCATGTATATCCCAAGGGTGCATCTTTAACCAGTAACAATCTTTTGTATTTTTTGTAACTTTTATACAAATTGTTTTACTATGTTCTGTGGTACATTTTTAATAAAAAGTGATACTATAAAAGTTTCTCATTTGTTTTCTGACCTTTATCAGTCATTGATATTATTGATATATAAATTGAATTAAATGCAGTTGATAGTAAAGCCACCAATGGCCTGGGGTGGTCTAGCCACTCTAACGGTCTAAGCTGCTTCCTTCAGAACGCTATGTACCACTGCGAGTCTTAGAGCATGAAGTGAAATCTGACCAAGGGTCTTTCAGCACACTCTTCTTGCCTCTCCTGTCTCTCTGTTTCCAATCCAATAAACATACAAACTCCGTTTTCAGTCATCCTATGTTCCTACCTTGAGTTCCAGTGGGTGTATTATTGTACAGTGCTGAATGTTCTGCCAATCAACCTACATGGATGTCCTATTTAAATAAAAGTAATCATATTTCTTCTAGGCTTCTCAGGTATTATGAGAAGCCTTGAGGGAGTGTTAGTGGTCCAGGTGTAACAGGGTTATAAATGTCCCTGTAAGTTGTGACATTCTCCAAAATGATTTGTTTTTCATGTTACTCATGTGTTATGAGTGATCTCTTCTGGCGTAATGTGGTACTGCAGTTCGGTGGTTGCAAAGACCAGGATGTAATCTCCAGATAAAAGGCTCTGCATGATCAATCCAATGTCTGAAGTGGCCATACAGAATTTACTGCGAAAAAGCCTCCGCAGACATCAGGGCTTTCATACGAAGTCTCCGACCACATTTTCGGATCAAGCATAAATTGACTTGTAATTTAATTTACAATAGAACCCCACAGTGGATGCATCATAATACCCATAAAACCTAGCAGTCAAACATGTAAATGGTCCCAATTATTTTTCATACATTTTTCTCATAGGGGATATTAAAACCACTTCAAACAAGGTGTGTGTTTCATGTAGGCTTTCCTTGGCGTTATATTTTGATAACTGTGTTAATCTCTCTCGGACAAGGAGACTTTTATCGATATATTCGGCTCTACAGTGGATTGCGAAAGTATTCACCCCCCTTGGCATTTTTTCTATTTTGTTGCCTTACAACCTGGAATTAAAGTAGATTTTTGGGGGGGGTTGTATATTTGATTTACACAACATGCCTACCACTTTTAAGATGCTAAATATGTTTTATTGTGAAACAACAAAAAATAAGACAAAACAACAGAACTTGAGAGTGCATAACCTATTCACCCCCCCCCACCCCCCCCGCCGCCCCCCCAAAGTCAATACTTTGTAGAGCTAACTTTTGCAGCAATTACAGCTGCATCTCTCTTGGGGTATGTCTCTATAAGCTTGACACATCTAGCCACTGGGATTTTTGCCCATTATTCAAGGCAACACTGCTCCAGCTCCTTCAAGTTGGATTGGTTCTGCTGGTGTACAGCAAGTCATACCACATATTCTCAATTGGATTGAGGTCTGGCTTTGACTAGGCCATTCCAAGAAATGTAAATGTTCCCCTTAAACCACTCGAGTGTTGCTTTTGCAGTATGCTTAGGGTCATTATCCTGCTGGAAGGTGAACATCCGTCCCAGTCTCAAATCTCTGGAAGACAGAAACAGTTTCCCTCAAGAATTTCCCTGTATTTGCGCCGTCCATCATTCCTTCAATTCTGACCATTTCCCAGTCCCTGCCGATGAAAAACATCCCCACAGCATGATGCTGCCACCATCATGCTTCACTGTGGGGATGGTATTCTCGGGGTGATGGGAGGTACAGTGCGCCTCGCAGTACAGAGCGTCGGCGACAGTACCCAGTCCAGAGCGTCCGGCGACAGTACCCAGTCCAGAGCGTCCGGCGACAGTTCACAGACCGGAACCTCCAAAAACGGGCCACAGTCCGGAACCTCCAACGACGGACCATAGTCCGGAGTGTCGTCGTCAGTTCATTAACCATGTGCCATGGAATCGGTACATCGAAAATCTCTTCCCAACTATTTTGCAAGCTATAAGGCACATCTGTCAATTTTTTGGTCCTTAAGTTAAACAGGATACTTTTTTTTATTTTATCACAATTTTCTTTATCTAATTTTGGTCTTTAACCTCTAACGAGCCTCTACCCCGGGTCCGGGAGCACCCCCCATCCCCCACACACTGATTAGCATAGCTAGCATAGCTTCACAAGTAGATAGTAGCATCTAAATATCATTAAATCACAAGTCCAAGACACCAGATGAAAGATACAGATCTTGTGAATAAAGCCACCATTTCAGATTTTTAAAATGTTTTACAGGGAAGACAAAATATGTAAATCTATTAGCTAAACACGTTAGCAATACACCACTATTCTAACTCCATCAGTTTCTTACTCCTTCAGGTGCTATCACCAATTCGGCCAACTAAGATATTGATATCCACTAACCAGAAAAACCTCTTCAGATGACAGTCTGATAACATATTCATGGTATAGGATAGTTTTTGTTAGAAAAAAGTGCTATTTTCAGGTAGAAATCACAGTTACAATTGCACCGCCATCACAAATCGACTAGATTACTAGATAGAGCAACGTGTATGACCAATTTACTCATCATAAAACATTTCATAAAAATAGACAAAGCATAGCAATGGAAAGAACCCAGTCTTTTGATTTCAGACCATATTTCAGATTTTCTAAGCGTTTTTCAGCGAAAACACAATAAATCGATAAGTTAGCATACCACATGTGCAAACGTTACCAGAGCATCGATTCCAGCCAAAGAGCGCTATAACGTAATCACCGCCAAAATATATTATTTTTTTTCACTAACCTTCTTCAGAATTCTTCCGATGACACTCCTGTAACATCATTTTACAATATACATATAACAGTTTGTTCGAAAAGGGGCATATTTAGCCATACAAACCGTGGTTACACAAATAAAAATACTAGGAAATCAAGCCTCAATATGTCTGACGTCATCTATCAGAGTGATCTAGTTTATTGAAAGCTAATCATATACTTGACTAAAAATAACAGGGTTGACAGCAATCGAAAGACAAATTAGTTCTTAATGCAACCGCTGATTACATTTTTAAATTATCCTTACTTTTCAATACAGGGTTGGCCAAGTGAAGCTATACCAAACAAAATGGCGAAATATGCGGTTTAAAATATTTCGACAGAAACATGAATTATCATATTAAATATTGCTTACTTTGAGCTGTTCTTCCATCAGATTCTTGGGCAATGTATCCTTCTATGTTATAAACGTCTTTTGGTCGATAGATGTCCTCTGTCCTTCGAAATATCCACTAACGATCGAACGGGACCCCAAAACGTGTCCAAACTTTCAGAGTGCACAACAAAAGAAATTCCTCAAAATCGCACTAAACGGATATAATTGCTATAAAACGGTTCAAATTAACTACATTATGATGTTTTTAACAACTATAACGACTGAAAACATGACCGGAGAAATATTGCTGGTTAGACAACGATTTGGAACGAGGCAAG
Organism: Salvelinus sp. IW2-2015; assembly: GCF_002910315.2. Taxonomy (NCBI): domain Eukaryota; kingdom Metazoa; phylum Chordata; class Actinopteri; order Salmoniformes; family Salmonidae; genus Salvelinus; species Salvelinus sp. IW2-2015. The sequence continues at coordinate 44,983,597 of NC_036863.1, read as the reverse complement.
TCCGATGGCCTTCACGCTTCAGGCGCACGACGAGAAAGGGCGGTCCCTAAACATTTTGTGGTTTTATAATGGCTGGGATTGTGCAATAGATTTCATTCAAAACGTGATGACTAACACAAGCGTAGCAGTGTCGGTTTCTTCATAGCATTCACTGTCGCCTTAAAAACAGACCCCAGATCAGGGGTAAAAATTTCTGAAATCTGAACCCTGTCATGAAAAGTGCTGTAGAAATTGTTCTGTACCACTCAGAGACAAAATTCCAACTTCTATAGAAACTAGAAGGTGTTTTCTATCCAATAATAACAATAATATGCATATTGTACGATCAAGAATTTAGCACGAGGCAGTTTAATTTGGAGACCCAAATATGCTAATGCGGAACAGCACCCCCTATAGTTGCAAGAAGTTAATGCAGGGCTGACAGACAAGTTCCTTACTTTTTCCGGTTACAACTTGCTTCTTCTATTTTTACGATAATGATGCAATAGGTAGGTTGTTATTTTGGGTAGAACAGACATTTCAATATATTTTTGTTAGCTGCATGTGTCAGATCATTCCATTCTTTCGGGATATTAATACTGAGTATGTCCACATCACTGTTAGACCACTGTAAATCAAATCGTATTTTATTTGTCACGTACACATATTAATGTGAGTGTAGCGAAATGCTTGTGCTTCTAGTTCCGACAGTGCAGTAATGTCTAATAAGTAATCCAACAATTCCCCAACAACTACCTAATACATACAAATCTAAAGGGGTGAATGAGAATATGTACATGTAAGTCTATGAATGAGCGATGGCCGAGCGGCATAGGCAAGGTGCAAAAGATGGTATAAAATACAGTATATACAGTTGAAGTCGGAAGTTTACATTCACCTTAGACAAATACATTTAAAGTCAGTTTTTCACTATTCCTGACATTTAATCCTAGTTAAAATCCCCTGTCTTAGGTCAGTTAGGCTCACCACTTTATTTTAAGAATGTGAAATGTCAGAATAATAGTAGAGAGAGTGATTTATTTCAGCTTTTTTTTCTTTCATCACATTCCCAGTCGGTCAGAAGTTTACATATACTCAATTAGTATTTGGTAGCATTGCCTTTGAAGTCTTTATCTTCAAAGGCCTTCCACAAGCCTTCCACAAGCTTCCCACAATAAGTTGAGTGAAGTTTGGCCCATTCCTCATGACAGAGCTGGTGTAACTGAGTCAGGTTTGTAGGCCTCCTTGCTCGCACACGCTTTGTCAGTTCTGCCCATACATTTTCTACAGGATTGAGGTCAGGGCTTTGTGATGGCTACTCAAATACCTTGACTTTGTTGTCCATAAGCCATTTTGCCACAACTTTGGAAGTATGCTTGGGTTCATTGTCCATTTGGAAGACCCATTTGCGACCAAGCTTTAACTTCTTGACTGATGTCTTGAGATGTTGCTTCAATATATCCACGTCATTTTCCTGCCTCATGATGCCATCTATTTTGTGAAGTGCACCAGTCCCTCATGCAAATTAATAAAACATGAAATCTGAAATGTCTTGAGGCAATAAGTATTCAACCTCTTTGTTATGGTAAACCTAAATAAGTTCAAGAGTAAAAATTTGCTTAAAACTGCTTGACATATCAAAAAATATATATAATAATATTTGATGAAAAATTGTATTTGTCCTTAGTGCTATTAGCCCATACAAACGCAATGAATAACAGATTCATTGCATGGAACAACAGCTAGTCTCCCCCAAAAAATCTAAAGGAAGTTTGTTCTTAAGTGTCTATATCTGAGAGATATAAGAAAGATCAGGAAACCTTCTTAATATAAATATTTTTTTTACGTGTATTTAACCTCTTATTTTTGTCAATAAACAGTCTCCATGTATACTTCCATAAAAAAACATTTAGACTGGTACCGGGAGACCTTCAGACGAGTCTTCGTGAGCGTCTCACCTTTACACAGAGGGGTCATATTAGTGTATAGCTAAAACTGTTTGGACGCTAGAGACAGAAGTTGTCAGATTACCTATACCGACTTCAGTTGAGAACTCAATTGTGAACTCAATTGTGTTCGTGAGAGCCTCCTGTTTTCATCGAGGGGTCATAATAGTTTGTAGGCCAAACCGTTCGGACACTACAGCTGATTTTATGAGAAGACCTATTTTCAGAGTGTCTCATGGTCTGACAAATACCACCTCTAGCTCTGTCACCTTTCACAACAGATGCAGAAGTGTTGCATAGGCAGTTGCGGTTGATTGAGATGCATCCAATGGGGATTTTTTTATTATGCTAATTCGATTTCCGTGGGGGCGTAGACATCGACCTTAGGGGGTGAAAATTCAAAATCAAATAGCAAAATGAGCCTTGGTATGACCTTCTTAAAACAATTCCATATAGTTTAGTAGAACCCCACTCTCACCTGGCTTCGACTCTTATCTGTTAAAGTCGCCTGAGTGGTTTCCTTCCTCTTTGGCAAATGAGTTAAGAAGGATGCCTGCATCTTTGTAGTGACTGGGTGTATTGATACACCATCCAAAATGTAATTAACAACTTCACATGCTCTAAGGGATATGCAATGTCTGCTATCTACCAATAGGTGCCTTTCTTTGCAAGGCATTGGAATACCTCCCTGGTCTTTGTGGTTGAATCTGTGTTTGAAAGTCACTGCTCAACTGAGAAACGTACAGATAATTGTATGTGTAGGGTACAGGGATGAGGTCATTCAGAAATAATTTATTGCATAAAGAGTGAGTCCATGCAACTTACTTTGTGACTTGTTAAAACAGTTACAGAGTTGAATTGCTGTGATAGGAGAAAACTAAGGATGGACCAACAATATTGTACATACTCCACAATACTAAACTAGGTGACAAAAAGAAAAGAAGGAAGCCTGTACAGAATATAAAACATTAAAAAATATATATAAAAATAATTGTGGGGAATAAAATAAATGGAATAGCTAAGCACAGGCAAAATCCTAGAGGAAAACCTGGTTCAGTATGACTACTTTCTGAAGGCACTGCATATTAAATTGTAACTTATGTTATGGTTTTGAAAACAATGTCATAGGTTTACTATTGTATCTCATAGATAAAGCTTAGTTTATTTTACTATTGCTGGAGATCCTGTACAGAACTGCAGTTAGCAAGAGCATTTCAACAAGACACTATTAGATGTTCAATGTTTATTTTGATAAAATATTTTTGCCAGATTAAAACGATAGGGTTGACCTTAAAATGAGGGACAGACTCATTAAATGAATCACTAATATGAAATGAATAATCTTCAGGAATGACTTTGTCAAAACAACAAAATAACTTGGGGTTTACAATGATGGTAAAAACTGTAGGGGTTCAGTTCACAAAATTTTGCCACTTTAGCAAGTCTTTATTCAGACCACAGGCTGAAATAAAAATGTTGCATCTGCCTATCAATTTTGAGATTTGTTGGTATTTTGGTCTATTAATATTAGTCTTTCCAAACATTAAATATAAAAAATGAAAATGTAAAAACGTGATCATTTTTTTTGTTTTTAATTCTTTAGTTTAGCATTTACATTTTTATTTTATTTTAATTTATCCGTTATTTTACCAGGTAAGTTGACTGAGAACACGTTCTCATTTACAGCAACGACCTGGGGAATAGTTACAGGGGAGAGGAGGGGAATGAATGAGCCAATTGTAAACTGGGGATTATTAGGTGACCGTGATGGTTTGAGAGCCAGATTGGGAATTGTGCCATCATACTACGGTCATCAACATTTTAATGAATTTGAACCACTTTAAAATGGACATACATCAATAATTTCAAAGCTCACTACATAAAATTGCACATACTTTAAAAGACAATTTCATAGTGTTACATACTAAACTATATTTAGTAACTTAATTTTAAAAGATGGTGATTGGGTCTAAATATGCATTTGTGGTTTGGTAGTCTAAATTCGGTGTACTTGTCTTTAATTCCATTTCCCGAAAGTCAGAATCTTTCACACACCAACAAATTTTTCTCAGCTTCAGAAGCATCTGCATTCACCAAATGTTGTGCTGTCTTAACAAAATGTAACCAAATATTTAGGCTGACTTCAACCAGTCCTGAAAAATGGATTTGTGCAATTTGCAAATATGGGCATATTTAATATAATATTTTTTTTATAAAAACATTTCTGATAAATGTTATACAAATATGTAAATGAGGCGATAACATATTTCAGCATAATTTTTGATTAAAAAAATATTATAATTGTGTTTACATTAAACTAGTAAAAGGAGATTGTGATTTGATTAAGGGGGGGGGGGGGGGAACAATGAGGGTGTGGTGCCTGGTCTTATTTTAACAGTCTTTTGAAATTCAATATTGGTGCACAATTTCTACTTAAAATATCAAACGCACTCTTTTCGTGGAATGACCCAGGACTGAAGAGTCAGTCTCCTCTATTCTGTATTTGTTCATCCATTTCTACAAGGTGCTTCTTTTTTCACCCTGGTTATTTTGAGTTCTCACTGTCACCCATATATCAGAATGCAGGCTACAAACACAGACAGACAGACAGACAAACAGACACAGAGTGTTGGGATGAGTCAGAACTGAGCCTTGGTCGCACACTGCCATCTATCTACATCATCAAAGATAGACAGAGTGACAGACAGACAGAGACAGAAAGGTGCTGTTGTTGACGACGGGCAAAAACGTTGCCTATCTACATTCACAACTTCCATACTCAATCAACACATTATATATACCAATCAAAGACTCCAGCAACCCTAGTCATTGATTGTTCTCTCTGCTACCGCATGGCAAGATATACCGAAGAGCCAAGTCTAGGTCCAAGAGGCTTCTAAACAGCTTCTCCCCCAAGCCATAAGACTCCTGAACATCTAATCAAATGGCTACCCAGACTATTTGCATTGCCCCCCCTTCCCCTTTACATTACTGCTATTCTCTGTTTTTATCTATGCATAGTCACTTTAATAACTCTATCTACATGTACATATTACCTCAATTACCTCGACTAACTGGTGCCGCAGCACATTGACTCTGTACCGGTGTCCCCTGCATATAGCCTCACTATTCGTATTTTACTGCTGCTCTTGAATTATTTGTTACTTTTAATTCTTATTCTTAATGTTGTTTATTTGTTTTATTTTTAATTCTAATTTGTTATTTTGTATATATTTTTAAAAAACTGCATTGTTGGTTAGGGCTTGTAAGTAAGCATTTCACTGTAAGGTCTACCTACAACTGTTGTATTCGGCACATGTGACAAATAAAATGTGATTTCATTTGATTTTGATTTGAAAAACACTCATAGCAACTCATTACTTCATGAAACCTGCTTATAACTGTGCTAACATGCGTCCTTTGTCCTGATCCACATTCTGATTGTGCTCACATTTTTGGACACAATCAGAATGTGGACAAAATCAAGACAAACGACCCATGTTAGCACCAGTTATAAATGGGGCTATGGATAAGTGAAAACCCACTTGAATCTAAGCTCAGGATCCTACTGTAAAAAATATGAATCACCACAGTGTGATTCACTGTATAGCCAGTAGAGGTCAGGGAAGGTGAGCAGATGTGCAGGGTTGATGTCTGTAGGTGTGGAGAAGATCAGTCAGTGCCTGTAAGACTGGCTATAAAGTATGAAACTTAATTCTCTTATGTATGAGAAAAAAAGTTGATAAAGAAAGTAGCCTCAACGTACAGATGCCCCGTACTAGATGGTGTTGAGAGAGAGAGAGAGAGAGAGAGAGAGAGATAATTAAATAGTTAATCATAAAAGGAAGCAGCATAGCAGAATGAGGTTCATGATCTGGCGGTAAAGCATGGAGGAGGTGAGGCGGGAGGTAACCACAGCTGTGTGTGTGTTTGTGCCCTTCAAATCCCCCCCAAACACCTGCACTGGGAGCCCACCCTGCCGTCTTACCACCACCACCCACACACACACACACACACACACACAGACACACACACACACACACACAGGACAGAAGCACATGTCCACAGAGGAGAGAACAAAAGGATTGAACGATTTCTCTCGTTTTCCTCACCGCTAGTTTCAGCTCTGGAACGCAACCACTTAAGAAGCTAAGCTCTAAATCTAGCTAATAATGCTGGCTGCATCATTTCTGCCAAATAAGCACATTCACTGTTATCTGCCATTCAAACTTTGGGGAGTGCTATAGAAATGTGCCAATACTGTAGCTTCTTAGAACAGAGCACACACATTGGTATGACTGTTATTACAAATGATAAACATGTATTCTTTGTTTAGAGTGATTATATTGCTCTTATGCTACTATATGATTTTATTACACATACAGTATACTGGCATACAAAGAATTTCTAGCAAGACTGAATAATGTACAACATTTGTAACGTAATTGTACAAGTACATATAGTCCTGTTCTGTATATGGGGAAGGAATAGTCAGGTGATCTTACTGAGACAGGCACATGTGACCTCATGGCCTTGACCCTGATCCCTAACATTCTACCCTTGACCTTTCAGACAGTGAGAGCTGTATCTGTCTCACATAAGGTGTGTTGCCATGGTGATGCTTAGGTGGACAAAACACACAAAACGACTTAGGAGTAATAGGAGTACATCTACACTCTTGGGGGGAAAAAAGGTATATCTAGAACCTAAAAGGTTCCAGAACCCTTTCCATAGAGGGTTCTACATGGAACCAAAGAAGGTTCTTTAAAGGGTTATCCTATTGGCACAGCCAAAGAACCCTTTTAGGAACCCTTTTTCTAAGGACGCATGTCTCTCTGTAAGAGGGTAGCTTTGGGAATGAGCAGCACTCACTCCAAGGTCAATATCACTATCATTATGTAACTTTACGAAAATCAAGTTGGGAAAAATAGAACAGGACCAGCTTGATGAGAGTTATATAGAAATGGCATAAAATGCTTCTTAGACGCTGTAAGTAGAGGAGGGATCTGTAATATACACACAGGCAGTCTCATGTATTTTGAAACTGCAAACAGGGCTTGATGAGTACATTTACACTTACAACTCTTAAGTTTAAAAAAGGATACAAGTCTGTGATATATTGTTACTATCCAGGCCTTAGTGACAGACAAGGTTGAGAGTGAGGTCTTCATCACACTGAGAGCTGTAGCCTACCAACTTGTCTTGTCGCCAGTTGGCCCTGAGGTGTATTCTGTTGGAAGGAATTGTCCATGGACATAGACCAGAGCTGAGCTACCCAGAGGGATGTGGATGTGGGCTCAGAGACGAAGGTGCCAAACCCAAAGAACTTTGAGTATAAATGGAACTTTTCTAAATAAGGTTGATGAATAATCAAGGAAGTATTTCGACCCCATGTGCCTCCTTTCTCGTTTTAGGCAAAAGGAATCTGGACATGGCCATGCGGCGCTGTCAGTGCGATGACACGAAAAATATAATTACTCACAAAGCACATGATCTCCTAATGCCCATGATTTGACATCTGTGTCTCTTTGTGCAGCAGAGACTCACGACTAAGCTCATGTGAAGATCCCAGCCATGACACAGTATAGTAGTGTGTGTGTGTAGGCGTGCGTGCCTGCGGTGCATGTATGTGTGTATCAGCCTTCGTGTGCCTACATGTGTTAGCTCTTTTGGAAGTACATAAACCCAGGTTCTCCACAAGCACTCGGGAACACGGACAGACATCCAAACACACCTACACTTACAAACTGTAGACACACACATATGTACATCCATAGGCCAAGGCACACTGTACACACATGCATGCACTCCTAAAACATCCCATGCATACGCTTGCATGTACGCACACACACACACACACCATCCCTCCCTACCGCAGTCTTTCCAATACATCTAGTCTCTGATTCACTATAACACATAAAACATGTCTGACATATTAATCAGGTCTGCATGTGCGGGCTGCTCTGCTCCACTGTCCTACTGATGCTGGGGAAGGCTCTCATTGGGCCGTCGAACGCTTCCTGGTGGCCAATGAGAGAAGGCTGCGCCTCTCCTCTCCTAGCAACAATAATCCTTTTCTCTGCAAGTGGTGCAGTGAGCAAACCGACACCCATAATATTACCACATGAATAATGGCAACTTAACAGCTTTGTAGCGGGGGGCAGGGAAGGAATGAGCTTCTCTTTTTCCTCCCTCCCTCCCCTACTGGACTCTCTCTGTCTCTCTCTCTCAATCGCTCTTCCTCTCTCTCTCTCTCCATCTTGGCTGCCTCTGTGTCTCAGTCCAAGTGCATTCAGTTGACTCCTGTTTCAGCGTCTTAAAGGAGCAGCACTGCATATTCAAATTTAGCCTGCGCCAGAGGTAATGGGTAACTTGTGGGTAATGGTCTGCACTCGTTGACCCGATGGTGCTACACCGCCATGGGGCCTCTCTCGGGAGGAGGAGGGGAAGACGGGGAGGAGGAGGGAAGGAGAGAGGGAAGGAGGAATGCTGAAACGCGGCGCAGGGAAGGCTACCACTTCCCTGAGATACCGTATGGCCAGACAGCCAGCACTGCTGGAGAAGGAGGGAGGAGGGCAGTAGGCACTCTCTCAATACACAGTTAACATTACAGGCTCCTTCCACTTCTCATGCAGGGTTGTATGATTTGTAATATTGACCTCAAAACATGCCCTGATGGATAAACACACTGTAAACCCAAAGGCATTTAACTCAAATACTTCTAGTAAGTTGAACTCAAAGTCAATGAAAAGTCAACTTGAATGATAGGGCATAAACAATAACTGGTACAATTGCATAGTTTTAGAATGGTCTAGAACTCACCTGTCTGGTAAAAGTAGTTGCTGAGGTGTACTCACTTTTGAGGACACAAGCTCAAACATAGTACAAATATTATGAAAATATGAAAAATCTAATCATAAATTATGTTTTTCCAATTCAACAAAAGTGAATTTAATCACTGTAAAATAAATATGATCATACTTAGTGACAGTACAATATTGGCACTATTTCATATAACTGACGACAGGGAATTTTCTCCTCAATGTCCACTGAGTGGCACAGAAACACCATTCAAATGTGTGCAGACTCATTACAACTTCATCTTTAAGCAGGAGGTGATTTTGTCTGTCTGTGACCAGTTCTATGAAATGATTTAGTATTTTTTCATGTTGAGAGCTTTAAATCCGGCTGAGAATATCACAGCAAGATGAAACCACAATGGCTGGACTCGTTAGGTCAGACTGTCACCATTCATTTGCCGTCTCCTAGACTGGCCTCACTCGCCCAGAGGAAGAGAATGTATTATTTGTCTGGATAGGCCAGAAATTGTGACACGTCACTCCCTATGCAAATGTGGGGTCTGAAACCGGACACTTCAAGTCTGCACTGCTGAGAGAGCTGAAACAGAGAGCAGACAGATGAGGATTTTTGGAACTATAGGGCACGGGACCTTACGGCGTTCACAGAGCGCTTTGTACACCAAAATGTGGGGACTTACATGTTTATGTGGAACTGACTCAAAACTAAATGAGAAAGTCACATCAAAATTTTTTTTTCAAGTTATGATAACAAATTGAGTTTTTTCCCCAGCATGTACTACGGCAGGTAGATTAAAAAAACAAACATTTTTAATGTTTTTGCATGTACATTGAGTGATTGATTGATTAATCTTATGCTACACAAAGATAATTATTTTTGCACCCGTGCGTCAATCTAAGTATTATAAAATTTTTGCATGGGCTACGTCTCAATCCACCGCATCCACCTATGTCGGCCTTTTGTGTCTGCAGTGAAAGGTGGCCGACCTACAGCAGTGTTTGTCAGACCGTGAGACATCCCAAACATAGGTCTTCTCAGGTCTGTATCGTCCGAACGATTTGGCCTGCAAACTATTATGACCACTCTCGCGAACAAAGTGGTGTTCTCCATTTAGCTCTACAACTCTTCTGAAGGTAACCCATACAAACAAATGGAAGTACAGAGGTAGTTTTGTGGAAACAAATAAGGGGTTATAACATATATATATATTTCCTGAAATCCTAGTTATAGGACAGATACTTCAAAACCTTATTTCTTATGATTTATTTTTTGACTGTCTTTTTTTGCCATTTATGAATGTGTTATTCAATGTGTTTCTATGGGCTATAGTATTAAAGGCCACATTTAATGGCTTAGACTTTAAGAGGTTAATGAAATGGTTGTTCCACAGTTCTAACCCTGGCAGTCATTATTAATGCAGGTTGTGGGTGAATAAAAATTACACATTACTTTGCAAAACTCACTTGCAAATTACCAGGTTTTCCTGGGAAGATTCCTTTTCCTTGGAAGATTTCCTTGGAAGATTTCTGGAAATCATTCTGAACATTTTGCTAAAGTTACTGGAATTGTTCAACCCTACTTGCAGGCCTAATGTGGACTGTAAACCATGAGTTTAAGGCTACTCCAAATAAGGTCTTGTGAGATATGTTTAAGAGGAGTTTAATTATAATGATAACCTTTCTAGCCCCGGAACCCCCCCCACATTCCACTGAAAAGGCGAAATTCAAATTGTTATTTTTTTAAATATTTAACTTTCACACATTAACAAGTCCAATACAGCAAATGAAAGATAAACATCTTGTGAATCCAGCCAACATGTCCGATTTTTTAAAATGTTTTACAGCGAAAACACCACGTATATTTATGTTAGCTCACCATCAAATACAAAAAAGCACAGACATTTCTTTCACAGCACAGGTAGCTTGGACAAACCCCCCAAATAGAGATAGAATTAGTCACTAACCAAGAAACAACTTCATCAGATGACAGTCTTATAACATGTTATACAATAAATCTATGTTTTGTATAAATCATAGTTTTACATTGCAGCTACAATCACAAATAGCACCGAATCAGCAAGAATAACTACAGAGAGCAACGTGAAATACCTAAATACTCATCATAAAACGTTTATGAAAAATACATGGTGTACAGCAAATGAAAGATAAACATCTTGTGAATCCAGCCAATGTTTCAGATTTTTTAAGTGTTTTACAGCGAAAACACAATATAGCATTATATTAGCGTACCACAATAGCCAACCACACAACCGCATTCATTCACCGCAAAGGTAGCGATCGCAAAAAACCAGCAGAAGATATTAAATTATTCACTAACCTTGACAAACTTCATCAGATGACAGTCCTATAACATCATGTTACACAATACATATATGTTTTGTTCGAAAATGTGCATATTTAGCGGTACAAATCGTGGTTTTACAATGTGAATACGTAGCCAAACTGCACAAAATTATCCGGATATATTTCTGACACTCACCTAATCTAATCAAATAACTCATCATAAACTTTACTAAAAAATACATGTTGTACAGCAAATGAAAGATACACTAGTTCTTAATGCAATCGCCGTGTTAGAATTCAAAAAATAACTTTAGTACGACATACAGCTTACGTTATAGCGAGACAGCGCCTGCAATGAGGGCGGAAAATAGTACTAAACATTTTCCACAGAAATACGAAATAACATCATAAATGGTTCCTACTTTTGCTGAGCTTCCATCAGAATCTTGTACAAGGGGTCCTTTGTTCAGAACAATCGTTGTTTGGTTTTAGAATGTCCTTTTCTCCTGTTGAATTAGCAACCAAAGCTAGCCAAGTGGCACGAAGCTGTCCATCTTCACCAAACGCAGAGAACGGAAACCGCCAAAACTCCCGATAAACTTTCAATAATCTGATAAAACTATATTGAAAAAACATACTTTACGATGATATTATCACATGTATCAAATAAAATCAAAGCCGGAGATATTAGCCGTCTATACCGAAAGCTTTTCAGAAGGCAATCCAGGGTTCCTTCCCGCGCCTTGCTGGACAAAGGAAATTTGGGGTCACGTCATTCCAAGAGCTCTTGTTCGACCTCAGATCAAGCTAGACACCCCATTCCACCTCCCACTGCCTGTTGACATCTAGTGGAAGAAGTATAAAGTGCATGTATATCCATAGATTTCAAGCAAATGAATAGGAAGGCCCTGGAACAGAGCCTCGATTTCAGATTTTTCACTTCCTGACAGGAAGTTTGCTGCAAAATGAGTTCTGTTTTACTCACAGATATAATTCAAACGGTTTTAGAAACTTGAGAGTGTTTTCTATCCAATAGTAATAATAATATGCATATTGTACGATCTAGAATAGAGTACGAGGCCATTTAAATTGGGCACGATTTTTCCCCAAAGTGAAAATAGCGCCCCCTAAACACTAACAGGATAACATTCACCTAGGAACTCACTTGGTTAAGGCCATGTCTCTGTTGCTAACAAATACAGTCATGGTGGTAACTACAATTCACTTGAAAAGGCATACTGGAACATTATATTGTAGCCATGGCTTAGTGGGGGGCGTTACTCAACATTTTCAAGCTGATACAACTCAAATATGGACCCCCTACAGCAGGGATGGGCAACTCCAGTCCTCGGGGGCCGGAGTGGTGTCACACTTTTTCTCCATCCCAAGCAAACACAGCTGATTAAACAAATTGTTCAATCGTGGGTTCAAGTCCGGGCTCTAGCTGTGCCACTCAAGGACATTCAGAGACTTGTCACGAAGCCACTCCTGCATTGTCTTGGCTGTGTGCTTAGGGTTGTTGTCCTGTTAGAAGGTGAACTTTAGCCCCAGTCTGAGGCCCTGAGGGCTCTGAAGCAGGTTTTCATCAAAGATCTCTCTGTACTTATAGACAGGTGTGTGCCTTTCCAACTCATGTCCAGTCAATTGAATTCAACACAAGGATGATCAATGGAAACAGGATGCACCTGCGCCCAATTTCGAGTCTCATAGCAAAAGGTTTGAATACTTATGTAAATAAGGTATTTCTGTTCTTTATTTTCAATACATTTGCAAAAAAATTAAAAACCTGTTTCCACTTTGTCATTATGGGGTATTGTGTGTTGATTGATGAGGAAAAAACATATTTAATCAATTTTAGAATAAGGCTGTAACGTAACAATGTGTGTAAAAAGTCAAGGGGTCTGAATACTTTCCGAATGCACTGTATATTTAGGGTTTTACACTGCAAGGGAAAATAACTCTGGTTATATTTTTTGACAGAAGTTTTTTTCTGCTTTCGCATGAATCAGAACTGGTGTCTAATTTTTCACAGTAGCTGTTCTTCTGAAAGACTCCCTGTCCGTCCATCTGTCCACCTGCACATCTGCCTGCCTGCCCGTCTGGACCCACAACTCTGCCTGGCTGGCTATGGCCCCACCACTCTGCCTGCCTGCCCGTCTCCCTCTGTGACTGGGGAGAGTTATACTCTTGTTGGAGGCCTGCCTTGCCCTATAGTACCAGGGGTCTGTCATGTCTTTTGGCTGGTAAGTCAACTAGCACCAATCGCTGTTAATGTGTCAGCACTCAGCAAGTCCTTGTCACCTCTTTCATGCCCCTGTGCGTGAAGCTGTGTTGTATTCCATGAGTCTCATACTGTACTGTACTGTGAACTGCCAAACACCCCACAGGGCCAGAGACAAGCTATCCCTCACATGCAGTCACAACCCCCACTCTAGGCTAGCTTTTCTGCTGGTGCTTTGCTGTTTGCACTACAATACTACCATGTGGTACTATCTGGCTCTGCTAATACACGTACTGTATACTGTACTGTATACAATATATGTATATTGCTATACTGTAAATGTAGTATAAAACTTCTGTGTTTTGAGAATGGACACAGTGTAACTTACATACAGTGAGAAGTTGAACTTGGTGTTTTCTGAGCTCTGACCCTCAGTGTCAATGAGGATTTATTGGTACAAAGACTGCATTGAGGGGCCAGTCTTATTGGCCTGGAATAAGAGCACACTGTAGTCTTATAGACGTCTGACAAAGCTTCATACACTAGACATCAGTAAGTCACCTCTGTCCCCCATACCCACTATTGTCTGTGCTTTCCCCTCTGCTCTCCCTCTTTCTTCTCCCTCTTTCTTTCTCTGATCAGTGGACATGCCCGAATGCCCATACTAGCGTCCTAAATAGTAGGCTGTTTGAGTATATGAAGAAGAAAAAATTATAGTATGTGACATTTTGATTATCAAGTATACTTTAAATGCCCGGATGTCATACCCATTTCAGCGTTGACAACAGCTGATAAATTAGATATGGGGATGACATTTCCGAAATAAACAAAAAGTGGAAAACACCGCAATCACCCATGACAGCATGCGAAAATAGAACGTTTACTAGTATGCAGTATTTAAAAAATCGAGTATGGTTAAAATGCCAGGATGTTATACTCATTTCGGATCTTTAGCTAATAGTTTTCGACAATGCATCGGAAGAGGTGCGATAGGCTCTAGTTCTCATCAAGTAGCCAAACAACAAAATTAGGCTACTTAATTGGGAAGATGCCCAAAGCTTCTGTGGTGGTGTTAAAATCACAGGAGGTTGGTGGCAGCATAATTGGGGAGGATGGGCTCATGGTAATGGCAGGAGCGGAAACAGTGGAATGGTATCAAATACATCATGCATATGGTATCCATTCCAGACAATATTATGAGCCATTCTCCCCTCAGTAGCCTCCACTGGTTCAAATGTAGGCTAAATAGTTTCTGTTTTCCTTAAAATTATCACGAGTATTGCATTATATGCTACATCATATGCTACAGGACAACAACCTCTCCCTCAATGTGAGCAAGACAAAGGAGCTGATCGTGGACAACAGGAAAAGTCAGGCCAAACAGGCCCCCATTAACATCAGTGGGGCTGTAGTTGAGCGGGTTGAGAGTTTCAAGTTCCTTGGTGTCCGCATCACCAATGAACTATCATGGTCCAAACACACCCAGACATTCGTGAAGAGGGCACGACAATGCCGTATCCCCCTCAGGAGAGACTGCTGAACAATTAATAAAATGGCCACCGGACTATTTACATTGACCCCCCCTCCCTCCATTTGTTTTGTACATAGCTGCTACTCGCTGTTCATTATCTATGCATAGTTTTTATTTTTTACTTTTGTTTATTTGGTAAATATTTTCTTAACTCTTCTTGAACTGCACTGTTCGTTAAAGGGGCTTGTAAGTAAGCATTTCACGTTAAGGTTCACGTTAAGGCTTGTTGTATTTGGCGCATGTGACAAATAAAGTTTGATTAGATTTTGATCTGTCACATCTGTTTCACCTGTCTTTCTGCTTGTCTCCACCGCCCTCCAGGTGTCGCCCATCTTCCCCATTGTTCCCAGTGTACTTATAGCTGTGTTCTCGTTCGTTTTGTTTTGTCAAGTCTACCAGCGTTTTCCCTGCGCTCCTGTCTTTCTCTAGTTTCTGTTTTCTAGCTTTCCCGGGAACTACAGACGGATCTCGACTCGCTCATTGCCATCCGGATCGATCAGCGGCTTTGGGTACATAGTAAGGAGAAGAGGTCCGATTCCACTTGCCCGCCCAAGGATTCCAAGGATTCTACCCAAGTTCCCCCGATTGTCTCCGAAGTCTGCCATTTCACGTCGTCCCGAGCCGATGCAACTAGGCAGAGCTAGGCTGTCCCCAGCCGAACGTCTACACCGGCTTCTCACAAAGAGTTGCCCGTGTTGTGGAACTGCTGGTCATTTTGTGTCCTCCTGTCCACTCAAAGACCAGGCTCACGGGTAGTGGCGAGTACTCTGGTGGGCAATACAGAACTTTTCCTCTCCCCTTTCTCACACCCCTTTTCATGCCATCCTACTGTGGGGGAACCAGTCGAAATTTCTCTGGGTTTCCAAGCTGGGCATCCCAACTCAGCCCCTTTCCATTCCAATGGACATTAGAGTGCTGGACGGGTGCTCTATAGGCCGGGTCACCCACAATATCACTCCCATCAAACTATGAGTGTCGGTAAACTATTTTTTTATTTTTTATTTATTTCACCTTTATTTAACCAGGTAGGCTAGTTGAGAACAAGTTCTCATTTGCAACTGCGACCTGGCCAAGATAAAGATAGCAGTGTGAACAGACAACACAGAGTTACACATGGAGTAAACAATAAACAAGTCAATAACATGGTAGAAAAAAAAGGAATCTATATACAATGTGTGCAAAAGGCATGAGGTAGGCAATAAATCGAATAATACAATTTAGCAGATTACACTGGAGTGATAAATCATCAGATGATCATGTGCAAGAAGAGATACTGGTGTGCAAAAGAGCAGAAAGTAAATAAAAAAAAGCAGTATGGGGGGTGAGGTAGGTAAATTGGATGGGTAGTTTACAGCGATGGACTATGTACAGCTGCAGCGATCGGTTAGCTGCTCGGATAGTAGCAGATTTTTAAAGTTGTTGAGGAGATAAAAGTCTCCAACTTCAGAGATTTTTGCAATTCGTTCCAGTCGCAGGCAGCAGAGAACTGGAAGGAAAGGCGTCCAAATGAAGTTTTGGCTTTAGGGATGATCAGTGAGATACACCTGCTGGAGCGCGTGTTGCGGGTGGTGTAGCCATCGTGACCAGTGAACTGAGATAAGGCGGCACTTACCTAGCATAGCCTTGTAGATGACCTGGAGCCAGTGGGTCTGACGACGAACATGTAGCGGAGGCCAGCCGACTAGGGCATACAGGTCACAGTGGTGGGTCCGTATAAGGTGCTTTAGTAACAAAACGAATGGCACTGTGATAAATGCATCCAGTTTGCTGAGTAGAGTATTTGAAGCTATTTTGTAGATGACATTGCCGAAGTCGAGGATCGGTAGGATAGTCAGTTTTACTAGTAAGTTGGCGGCGTGAGTGAAGGAGGCTTTGTGCGGAATAGAAAGCCGATTCTTGCTTGATTTTGGATTGGAGATGTTTGATATGAGTCTGGAAGGAGATTTGCAGTCTAGCCAGACACCTAGGTACTTATAGATGTCCACATATTCTAGGTCGGAACCGTCCAGGTGGTGATGCTAGTCGGCGTGCGGTGCAGGCAGCGAACGGTTGAAAAGCATGCATTTGGTTTTACTAGCGGTTAAGAGCAGTTGGAGCCACGGAAGGAGTGTTGTATGGCATGAAGCTCGTTTGGAGGTTAGATAGCACAGTGTCCAAGGAAGGGACGGAAGTATATAGAATGGTGTCGTCTGCGTAGAGGTGGATCAGGAATCGCGCCCGCAGCCAGAGCAACATCATTGATGTATACAGAGAAAAGAGTCGGCCCGAGAATTGAACCCGTGGTACCCCCATAGAGACTGCCAGAGGACCGGACAACATGCCCTCCGATTTGACACACGAACTCTGTCTGCAAAGTAGTTGGTGAACCAGGCAAGGCAGTCATTAGAAAAACCGGAGCTACTGAGTCTCCGATAAGAATATGGTGATTGACAGAGTCGAAAGCCTTGGCCAGGTCGATGAAGACGCTGCACAGTAATGTCTTTATCGATGGCGGTTATGATATCGTTTAGTACCTTGAGCGTGGCTGAGGTGCACCCATGACCGGCTCGGAAACCGGATTGCACAGCGGAGAAGTACCGGTGGGATTCGAGTAGATGGTCAGTGATCTGTTTGTTGACTTGGCTTTCGAAGACCTTAGATAGGCAGGCAGGATGATATAGGTCTGTAACAGTTTGGGTCCAGGGTGTCTCCCCCTTTAAAGAGGGGATGACCGCGGCAGCTTTCCAATCCTTGGGATCTCAGATGATACGAAGAGAGGTTGAACAGGCTGGTGATAGGGGTGCGACAATGCGCGCGGACAGTTTCAGAAATAGGGGTCCAGATTTCAAGCCCAGCTGATTGTATGGGTCCAGGTTTTCCAGGCTTTTCAGAACATCTGCTATCTGGATTGGTAAAGGAGAAGCTGGGAGGCTTGGCGAGTAGCAGCGGGGGCGGGGCTGTTGGCCAAGGTTGGAGTCGCCAGGAGGAAGGCATGGCCAGCCATTGAGAAATGCTTGTTGAAGTGCTTCGATTATCACGGATTTATCCGTGGTGACCGTTACCTAGCCTCAGTGCAGTGGGCAGCTGGGAGGAGTGCTCTTGTTCTCCATGGACTTTACAGTATCCCAGAACTTTTTGGAGTTAGAGCTACAGGATGCAAAATTCTGCTTGAAAAAGCTGGCCTGCTTTCCTGACTGACTGCTTGTATTGTTCCTGACTTCCCTGAACAGTTGCATATCGCGGGGCTCTTCGATGCTATTGCAGTTCGCCACAGGATGTTTTTGGGCTGGTCGAGGGCAGTCAGGTCTGGAGTGAACCAAGGGCATAATCTGTTCTTGGTTCTGCATTTTTTGAACGGAGCATGCCTGTCTAATATGGTGAGGAAGTAACATTTAAAGAATGACCAGGCATCCTCAACTGACGGATGAGTCAATATCCTTCCAGGTACCCGGGCCAGGTCGATTAGAAAGGCCTGCTCGCAGAAGGGTTTTAGGAGCGTTTGACAGTGATGAGGGGTGGTCGTTTGACCGCGGACCCGTGGCGGATACAGGCAATGAGGCAGTGATCGCTGAGATCTTGATTGAAGACAGCAGAGGTGTATTTGGAGGGCAGGTTGGTCAGGATAATGTCTATTAGGTGCCCATGTTACGGATTAGGGTTGTACCTGTGGGTTCCTTGATGATTTGTGTGAGATTGAGGCATCAAGCTTGGATTGTAGGACTTCCGGGGTGTTAAGCATATCCCAGTTTAGGTCACCTAACAGAACAAACTCTGAAGCTAGATGGGGAGCGATCAATTCACAGATGGTGTCCAGGGCACAGCTGGAGCTGAGGGGGGCGGTAGCAGGCGCAACAGTGAGAGACTTATTTCTGGAGAGATTAATTTTTAAAATTAGAAGGTCGAACTGTTTGGGCATAGACCTGGAAAAGTATGACAGAACTTTGCAGGCTATCTCTGCAGTAGATTGCAACTCCCCCTTTGGCATTCTTATCTTGACGGAAAGTGTTATAGTTGGGTATGGAAATCTCAGAATTTTTGGTGGCCTTCCTAAGCCAGGATTCGGACACGGCAAGGACATCAGGGTTGGCAGAGTGTGCTAAAGCGCGTGAGTAAGGCAAACTTAGGGAGGAGGCTTCTGATGTGACATGCATGAGGCCAAGGCTTTTTCGATCACAGAAGTCAACAAATGAGGGTGACTGGGGACATGCAGGGCCTGGGTTTACCTCCACATCACCCGAGGAACAGAGGAGTAGTAGATGAGGGTGCGGCTAAAGGCTATCAAAACTGGTCGCCTAGAGCGTTGGGGACAAAGAATAAAAGGAGCAGATTTATGGGCGTGGTAGAATAGATTCTGGGCATAATGTGCAGACAGGGGTATGGTGGGCGTGGGTACAGCGGAGGCAAGCCCAGGCACTGGGTGATGATAAGAGAGGTTGTATCTCTGGACATGCTGGTCTCAATGGGTGAGGTCACCGCATGTGTGGGGTGGGACCAAGGAGGTATCAGAGGCACGGAGAGTGGAACTACAGGTCCATTGCAAACCAAAACAATGATAATGATAACTAGCCTGAACAACAGTATGCAAGGCATATTGATATTTGAGAGAGACATACAATAAGGCATAAAGTGATTGCAGGTCTTGATTGGGAGAGCTAGCTAAAACAACAGGTAGATAACAGCAGCAATAACAGGGCTAGTCTAACACAGCAACAACAGTAAAAATGGCGACGACTAGGCAGAGAGGTCGGATTAACTACACACAGATCCTGAGTTAAAGCACAGAGCCGACAGATAAAACACAAATAAACAGAATGGAGTACCGTGAATTAATGGACAGTCAAGCATGCATCAGCTATGAGCCAAGTGATCATAGTTTCCAGGGGGCAGCCGTAGATGGAGCAGGGAGGCCTCCACTAAGCTAGCACGCGGCGTTTAAAGTTAGTAGCCCGGGGGTGGTCTGCTCAGACGGAGGGGTCTGCTCAGACGTGGTCGTGTCGACAGAGAATCCAAGCCAGATGGCGATGGCGAAAGAGAGGTTGTGAATTGTAGAATTTGTTTGCTAACTGGTGCTAGCTTCGTGGCAGTGGCGCTAGCTGCGCTAGCTGCAAGCTAGCTGTGAGGATCAGAAGTAGTGGCTCAGGGATTACGGCAGGAATCCGGCGTTGTTGTCGAGAGACAGTCCGATGCTGGTAAATTGGTGTAATAATCCAGGCTAATAACAGGGCTGGTGTCTGTGCAGAAGGTAAAAGTACTAGCAGCGGCAAAAAAAATGCTAAATTAGCTTGTAGCTGGTATTGTAGCCCAAGAATTCGCTGGTAGACCCCTTCAGCTAGCCGGCAGATGGGCCTAGCTCGAGGCTAGCTCAAGGCTAACTGGTGCTTGCTTCGGGACAGAGGTGTTAGCCAGTAGTAGCCACTCGTTGCAGCTAGCTAGCTGTGATGATACGGTGTAATTGTCCAGAGCTTGCGTCAGCAATCCGGTGATGTGGTAGAGAAAAAGCAGTCCTATATGCTCTGGGTTGATATCGCGCTTGCAGACTGGCAGGTATTGGCCCGGTATTGAAGCTGGCTGTGTCCGAGTTGAGGGTGAAGACCGCAGCAGTGGCTAACTGACTACTAGTTAGTAGCTAGTTATCTGGCTAGCTTCTGATTGGGGTTACGGTTCTAAAGTATAAAAAAAATAGCAGGTCCGTACCACATTGGGTGAGGCGGAATGTAGGAATGTATATTCAGTTCCTAGATGGAAAGTGAAATTAAAATATATACGAAATGTATACGAAAAATACGAAGACTATTTACACGGGACAGGACAAGGACAAAGACACGTCCGACTGCTACGCCATCTTGGATCATCTTGGATCGCCATCTTGGATCACAAAATGACCAACTATGTGTTTGTTTATTATGTTGCTGTCCAGCGGTTTTGAGTTTGTAATTCCCACTACTGTTACCATTTTTCTGTGCAATAGACTTTTGATTTGAGCATTTGAAAAGTTTTGGTATGTGTACTAGGCTATTGGATTCAATTTTATAGATAATATAAGATAATAGTATAGATATAGTATAATAATATAATATAATAGTATAATAATATATAGATAATAGATAATAATAAATATGTTGAAATAGAACCAAATTATATATTTCTGTCTTCAGTCCTTTTTAAATAGGATAGATGGGCTATATGGTCTACAGCCTATTACACCATTCTTATTATTTTCAGAGTTTAGAGAAATGAATCATATTGGAAATTAGCTATGAGGCTGGTTAATGCGATGTCTGGTTAATGCGATGTCTGATTTCTTTTTTTTCAACCGCACTCGGCCCCGCCCCACCTACTCAGCCAATCAGGAGCCACTACTGCGTTGCGGCTGTGGCATATTGCATACTTTTTACTAAATGACATGTGCTAAATAGTATGTGACAAGGAGTAAATTGTATGCAGTTTAAGTATGTAGTACACAAGTATGGGTATCCGGAAACTGACATTGGTGACACCAACTTGAGAATGAGTCACTCACTCCATCTGTCACACTACCTGCCCTGTGAAAACAAGGAGAGAGGAAGGATAGAACTAGCAGGATAACAGGTTTAAAATGAATCAGGATGTATATCTTGTGACTGGGACACTTTTGTGGTAGCATGCAGAAATCATTTGGGAAGTGGAATCCAGTGAATCTGGGTTATCAACTGAAGGAACAAAATTATTAAAACACAAGGCTAATTTAGTCCTAGTCTAGTGCCAGTGAGTCAAGACAAGTAAGAAGATGTATTGTCTTTAATGTGCGTTCCCTTCCTCCTCCCTCACCTAGCCCCCCCTCCCTGTCTCTTCACCTTGCCACGCCTTTCCTCCCTCTCACCTTACCCCTCCTCCCTCCATCACATCTCCTCCCTCCTCCCTCTCTCCTCACCCCTCCTCCCGCTCTCCTTACCTTGCCTCGCCTTTTGTCCATTGCAGTATACCTGGCCTGCCCGCCGCTCAACCTTAGCTGACTCCCAGCCTCTCAACCTTCCTCTCCCCTCCCTGCCCGTGCTCTGCCCTCCTGCAACCTCTGGAGGAATTCTGCCGTTGGGGTTTTGAATATTCCACGGCCCTGCGTGCCCTCAGATTTGGCTGCGCGGCGTTAACACAAGCTGACACCACAGATTAGCCGCAGACATCAGGAATGCCGCGTCCCTTTTGTGCTACGTGGAGCCAGGCCAAAAGAGCCCCGGGTCGGTTGGACGGAGCGCAGCGCAGAAAACCTCAGAACAAATACAGCCCTCCTTAACCAGCACCAGGGAGGGTCTCTTTGGGGCCATGGTCAAAAGTAATGCACTAAATAGGGAATAGGGTGCCATTTGGGAAGCAAACCCGGTGAATGCCAGACTGACTACACCCTCCACTGGTGAAGCCATAATACAGTCATTTTACATAAAGGCAAGAGGGAAACTAAGTCTGGTATATACACAGGACAAGGTGTTCAAGTTCATGGAAGTATCTGTAGAAGGCACAATCTTCTACCCGACAATGCTTTTACCCCACATCAACCATGGCGGTATGGTCAGACTTCAGACTACATTTTTTTTCTCAAAATGTAGACATTTCTCCATCTGCATGTTTCTCTGCCCAGAGTGGTGTGAAAATGTGGTCGAGTGGCGTACCCTGTTCTGTCTCTAATCCCTGATCTAGGGAGGGCAGGGGAGGCTTACAGGGGTAGGGGGCAGCATGGGAACCCCTTCATTGAAGGGTGGGAAACCCCGCTGGGCCTGAAGCATGGAACTCAGACACCTGGCATTCTGTTGGTGGCCAGGGTTGCCGTGGTTACTCAGAAAACTTACCTTGATCCCTCAACCACTGGATTCTTGGCTGTTGCTGGAATACGTGACTGGGCGGTAGCGTGGGTGTGTGTATGTGTGTGAAAAAAACGGTTGGCTGGTATGCCCTCACTCGTCTGAGTGGTCGGCTGTGAATGCCTTCACCCGCTAGTACACTTATGCTGACTTTGACTTGGGTTCTGACCCTACAAGATGTCCGATAAGAACAAGGTGGATGCTTCTCCTCTCAGGGTTTTTATTCCCCCCCAATAATAAACCCACTGCAATTTACAGTTAGATGTGCCTTCAGAAAGTATTCACACCCTTTGACTTTTTCCACATTTTGTTGCGTTAGCCTGAATTTTAACCTGATTACATTTTGATTTTGTCACTGGCCTACACTCAATACATGATAATGTCAAAGTGGAATTAGGTTTTTAGAAATGTTTACAGATTAATAAAACATTTAAAGCTGAAATGTCTTGAGTCAAGTATTCCACCGCTTTGTTATGTTAAGCCTAAATAAGTTCAGGAGTAAAAATTGGCTTCACAAGTTGCATAATACGTTGCATGGACTCTGTGTGCAATTCTAATGTTTAAAAAACATCGTTTTTGAGTGATTATCTCATCTCTGTACCCCACAAATACAATTATCTGCAAGGTCTCTCAGTCGAGCAGTGAATTTCAAACACAGATTCAACCACAAAGACCAGGGAGGTTTTCCAATGCCTCACAAAGAGGGGCACCTATTGGTAGATTGTCGGAGAGGAAGGAAACTCCGGGATTTTAGCATGAGGTGAATGGTGACTTTAAAACAGTTACAGAGTTTAATGACTTTGATAGAAGAAAACTGAGGTTGGATCAACAACATTGTAGTTACTCCACAATAGTAACCTAAATGACAGAGTGAAAAGAAGGATATATTCCACAACATGCCAAAACACACATCCTGTTTGCAATAAGGCACCAGACTACAACTGCTATAAGTGTGGCAAAGAAATTAACTTTATGTCCTGAATAGAAAGTGTTGTGTTCGGGGCAAATCCAACACAAAATAATAATGTGCAAATATTGTACAATCTAGACGTGCAAACCTTCGAGACTTACACGGAAAGACTCAAAGCTGTAATCGCTGCCAAAGGTGATTCTAACATGTATTGACTCAGGGGTGGGAATACTGATGTAAATTAGATAGTTCCTCATTTTATTTTCAATGCATTTGTAAACTTTTCTAAAAACACGTTTTTACTTTGTCATTATGGCGTATTGTGTGTAGATGGGTGAAAGAGACATAATATTGAATACATTTTGAATTGGCTGTAACAAAACAGAATATGGAATAAGTCAAGGGGTATGAATAGTTTCTGGAGGCACTGTATGATGTGTGTAAAATACTTTTTTGAAGGTTTTAGTGATTATGATGTGTTAATACTAAGTTAATTGCCAGCTATGTGTGAAGCCATGTTTGTTGACATCATACAACACTTTCTGGGTGTCACGTAAACATTTGTCTGACCAAATATGTTGTAACAAAACAAGAATGAAGGATGTTTCACTAGTCTTTCGAGTAAACTTCCGGAAGTGAAGGATGGGAAGTGAATAATGGTAGATGACACACCCCCTTCAACATGCACACTACAAACAGACCCAACTCATCTTGTCTCCTCTTATTATCTTTGGTTGATGCAGACAAACAAACATGGCGGTGCCCACAAACTACCCACTGTCGGATTACTTTCAACTTTTAGAAAGTGTTTTACTCAATTATTTTGATCACTGGTGAGCTCACCCGTGACGTGATGAATTATAAATAGTATTTGCTATTAGCTAATTCATATTATGTTTTCTGTCACCCCGAGAGTTGGCTAAATATGACCGCTTGTGTTAGCTCACTTTACTCCATTAGCGCTAGAACTAATGTAGCCTTCCTTTCCGATTTGGATGAGAATTGTGTTGCTACTTCTGTGGTTGTCTGAACATTGCATTGAGGACATAGCGTGGTAAAGAATATGTTTGTGCAAAAAAACAGTGTGGCGAGCTCAAATACTGTCGGTTGCATATGCTGCAGTGACCACTGTGGAATGATCACACCAGTGTGCTCATACACATGAAAGGATTAACATACAGTGTTTCAGCTAACATATTTGATTACATTGTGTATGTTTAACAGTCATTATTATTCAGCATATCCTCACTTGGGATTTGAACTTACAAACTCTTGGTTCGCAACATTCAGATCTTCCTGCTACTCCACTATGTCTGTGTTAATGATTGATTTCACCTTTGTTCCTACACTTTGCACATCAAAGTGACTCTGAACACTGTTGAAAGTGCAGAGATGTATCATAGGTAATGAATGTGTTGGGGATTTCAGAGAATGCTGCAGATTTTGTGGCATAGTGGAAAGATCAATGTACTCCAGATCTAGAGGTTGTGAGTTCAATTCCCAAGTGAGGACATGTTGAATAATAATAGCTGTATGAACATATACAATGTAATCATATATGTAAGCTGAAACACTGTATGTTAAAGGTTTTTACACTATTTCAGATGACCAGCTTAACAGTTACCTTAAAACCCCCATACCATTTCATTACTTGCCTTATAATGGTTTGGGACACCTGGGACGATCATGTGACGTCCTGACGACTGGTAAAACAAATGTCTTGAGAACATCTTACAAACGTCCTAACATGGTCCTCAATGACATCCTTGTAACTTACAGGGAACTAGGCAAAGATCCACCAGAGAACGTTCCCTTGAGACCATGACACAATGTCCTGAAGACTAGCAAAATTAAAGTCCTTAGAACGTTCTAAAAAGGTCCTGATATGGTCCTTAGTGACATCCTGGTAACTTACAAGTTCCCCCAGAGAATGTTCCCTTGGGACCATCATGCGATGTCCTCTTGACCATCATGAAACTTCCCCTTGTGGTCATTGAATGTCCCATGGATAACATCCTATCAAAACTATATATGACTTGCCTAGTTAAATAAAGGTTAAATAAAATATAATATAGGAACCTTTTCGTAACGTTCCTTAATGGATGTCAAAATACTTTATTATAACGTTATACTGCGACCAAATCAGGACCTGTACTGAACGTCCTCTTATGGTCCAGAGGTTAACGTCATGTTTTAATGTTCCTAGAATGTTCTGAGAACGACCTTGGTATAACATCTCACCGAAACCCTTAAATGGACCTAATGGGAACATTGCCTAATGTCCTTAGGACATCCTATGTTTGCTGGGATAATAGGTGAGTGACAACTACAGATGTAGGATCTAAATTTGAGCCAGTTTGCTACAACAGAAAAAGTCCTGTAGCAGCAGGAATTGTGAAGAACTATGTGGATTATAATTAGTGAACATTTTTGTAGGGGTTGGTAGTTTTGCAGGAGTACTGCAAGCAGATAGGGGCCCAGTGTGTGTCTCCTTTCTACAGGAACAAGCAGTTGAACACCACACACATTTTGCCATTATGCATCAGGTAGACTGGGTGTCACACCCTGATCTGTTTCACCTGTCTTGTGCTTGTCTCCATCCCCCTTCAGGTGTCGCCCATCTTCCTCATTATTCCCAGTGTATTTATACCTGTGTTCTCTGTTTGTCTGTTGCCAGTTTGTCTTGTCTTGTTAGGTCTTATCAGTGTTTTCCGGTCTCCCTGCTTTCTTAAGTTCTGTTTCCTAGTTTCCCCGGTTCTGACCATTCTGCCTGCCCTGACCCCGAGCCTGCCTGCCTGCAGTTCTGTACCTTATTGACTCTGCCCTGGATTATGGACCTCTGCCTGCCTTTTGCCTCCCCCTGTTTGGATCAATAAACATCTGTTTTTTATTGGTAAGCAGTTGTTCCTGTTGGTGGTGCAACTCGTCATTCTCACCTTATTCTGTCCATCTCAGGATCTCAATGATTGGTTCCTTGCTGATTGGAGATGACAAGCAGTCACGGTCCTCAGCTCTCCGCCACACCTGGCAGTCCGCCGCGTCCTCTTCAGTGTGGCGGCTTCGTTGGTGTGGTGGTGACCTCCCCCTCATGCGGCTCTGGTCTGTGAGGTTATACACTGCAAGGTGTGCAGGAAGAGTCCTCTGCCTCCTGGGGTAGAGAGAAGGCTCATTTAATGGATATGAAACCATCCTACCTGTAGTTGGTCATAAATCCATCTTGAAGGACCAGGAAAATAGGTTGGCTGGTATGCCCTCACCCGCTAGTACACTTATGCTGACTGACTTGGGTTCTGACCCTACAGGATATCCGATTAGAACAAGGTGGATGCTTCTCCTTTCAGGGTTTTTATTCCTTTTTCTTCTTCACCCCCACCACCACACGTTAAGCACACACTCACACACACTTTGTTTATATACAATGGATCTTGATTGGATTGATAATTGCACTTGGAATAGCAGTAGTGAACTGTTGTGGTTCTATATGGCAAAGATACGCACAGCATACAAACAGTATTAGTAAGGTGTTATAACATTGCAATATAAATAGCTTATATACATGAAATAATGGCATATGGCATTACAGTTATAACACAACTATAAAGGGCTATAAACACAGCAGTATAAACATTAACCTAAACATTCACATCTCGCTGAAGAGAGATAAACTTATTACTGAGATAGACAAGAGAAGATTTATGACACCTTCTCCCTCCGACCTGGTGCAGCTCAATCTGCCGGGCTGAGATCTTATCTGATCTGCCTGGGTGCAACAGAGTCATAAATCACTTTGTGCATGCAAGCTCCCGAGAACCATCATTGAAACCTTTCTCGAAGCTTCCAGAAGTTCGCACATGATAGCGCAATAAAACACTCTAGCAAAGGCCACTATGAAAAGCACTGCGGTAGCGTGCACATATGCAAGTCTGGTACTGGTACTTAATTATAATCGCACAGCACTGCGGTAGTGTGCACATACGAAAGGCTGGTACTGGTGCTTAATTATAACTGCACAGCATACCCCCCCCCCCCCCCCACCAGCTGCAATTTACAGGTAGATGTACGCACAACATTCCAGAGCATTCCTAATGATGTTCACACTAACAATCCTTAGAATAAAGTTACTCCTTCACTCCTCAGACTGCGATTATTCTCTGGCCTGAGTGAGCTGGTGCTGTGTCCAGATGAACATTTCCAAGCGCTCTGATTGGTTGGGATAGCAGGGCTATTATGGGTGAGTGACAACTAAGGTAGGCTGAGGAGCTAAACTAATGGGACAAAAGTATGTGGGCACCACTTCAAATTAGTGGATTTGCCTATATCAGCCACACCGTTGCTGACAGGTGTATAAAATTGAGCACATAGCCATGCAATCTCCATAGACAAACATTGCGTTCTCCAGTAAGGCCATTCTACTGCCAAAGTGGCACCGTCATAGGATGCCACCTTTACAACAAGTCAGCTTGTGAAATTCCTGCCCTGCTAGAGCTGCCCCGATCAACTGTAAGTGCTGTTATTGTGAAGTGGAAAAGTCTTGGAGAAACAACTGCTCAGCAGAGAAGTGGTAGGCCACACAAGCTCACATAACTGGGCTGCCGAGTGATGAAAAGCGTAGCGCGTAAAAATTGTCTGTCCTCGGTTGCAACACTCAATATTGAGTTCCAAACTGCCTCTGGAAGCAATGTCAGCACAAGAACTGTTCGTTGGGAGCTTCATGAAATGGGTTTCCATGGCCGAGCAGCCGGTCACAAGCCTAAGATCACCATGGGCAATGCCAAGAGTGGGCTGGAGTGGTGTTAAGCTTGCCTCCATTGGAAATGGTTTGTCGAGATCGGTGTGGAAAGAACTTGACTGGCCTGTAACAGAGTCCTGACCTTAACCCCATCGAACACCTTTGGGATGAATTTCTAACCTCACTAATGCTCTTGTGGCTGAATGGAGCAAGTCCCCGCAGCAATGTTCCATCTAGTGGAAAGCCTTCCCAGAAGAGTGGAGGCTGTTTTAGCAGCAAAGGGGGGGGTGATCAACTCCATATTAATGCCCATGATTTTGGAATGAGATGGTCGACAAGCAGGGGTCCATAGACTTTGGACTCATGTAGTGTATTTACATCTGTTCATCTCTTGACTCTCTCTTTTTGCACAGGTGTGTATTGTGTATAGAGCATTTACAGTACCTGCAAGAGAAACAGAGTTTACCTCTTCATTGTTTTATATGATGCCCTCCTAGACCTACCACTTCACTGGGCAATTCACTGGCAGGGCCTGTCATCATGTATGATTAGACAGAGAGAGGAGAGAAGGAGGATGAGGAAGAGAAGAAGGAGGAGGAAATAGGAGGATTCATGTATGGAAGTATAGAATAACAGGAGAGGAAGAAATTATGAATTGAGGTACAGTAATGAGAGAAAAATAGGTGGGCTCAGAAGTGTTAAAGAGGTGTGAGGAGGGCGGGAATAAGGTAGGGAGGGCATTGTGAGGACAGTGTGGAGGGCGGGGGCGGAGGGGGTGGAGACTGGGGAGGAGGAAGAACGGAAGCGGTTTGCGGATTTTGGAGAGTAATGAAAAGAGAAGGCAATCGAGGTCAACTAGATGAAAGAAGGGGGAGAAAAGAAGGAAAAAACAGGGGGGAAGAGGAAAAATAGAATTGAGGGGGCCAGAGAGAGGAAAGAGGAAAGAGAGAACTCAGAGGTGGGAGAGATGGGAGGGAGAATGAGAGAGCTGCAATGCAGTGATACGCTCTCTTCTAACCAGCACACAGAAAAACATCCAGGCAGACACAAAACCCAGGCAGTTTGTTACATCTGTTGTGTTTGTTGTTCCCTTGAGCTAAATGATTATAACTAGCTAACATTGTCCTTAACTGTGTTTTTATTTATTTATTTTTTATTTCACCTTTATTTAACCAGGTAGGCCAGTTGAGAACAAGTTCTCATTTACAACTGTGACCTGGCCAAGATAAAGCAAAGTATTGCGACAAAAACAACAACACATGGGATAAACAAACGTACAGTCATAACACAATAGAAACATTTTATTTACAGATGGGCTCTTTACAGATGGGCTGTGTACAGCTGCAGCGATCGGTAAGCTGCTCTGACAGCTGATGCTTAAAGTTAGTGAGGGAGATATAAGTCTCCAACTTTAGTGATTTTTGCAATTCGTTCCAGTCATTGGCGGCAGAGAACTGGAAGGTGTCGGCTTTGGGGATGACCAGTGAAATGTACCTGCTGGAGCGCATGCTACGGGTGGGTGTTGCTATGGTGACCAGTGAGCTGAGATAAGGCGGAGCTTTACCTAGCAAAGACTTATAGATGACCTGGAGCCAGTGGGTTTGGCGACGAATATGTAGCGAGGACCAGCCAACGAGAGCATACAGGTAGCAGTGGTGGGTAGTATTGGTGACAAAAGGTCAGTGGCGATCAGTGCCGTTTAAGATAAGGGAGGACGATCATTTTTTTCATGAACATGGCCTTATTTCTATTACACCATGTTGGATGACTGTCATTCATATTCCATTCACCCAGTTCAATGTATGGTTGCTACAACCTATGAATGAAAGTTTACAACGTAGGAGCACACAGGTCGAGAGAAAAATTTGAGGTGACAGACTGACACATGGGCAGACAGTGACATTCAATACCGCCATGCACACACTCTTGCCTGCATCTAGCTAATATAGGTTGTGATCCTAAGACCAACAGTTGCAAACAAGTTTCTATTGGACAAATTCAGCTACGTTTATTCCCGTTTTGTTCCGTTTGCTTCTATTTAAGAAATATTTTTCAACAGAATCGGCAGAATGAATACACCCCTGACCACAAGTAAACACAGTTCACTTTCATAGCAGCCACGTTGTATTTCTATGTGCTCTCCTCCTCTCACCTTGTCCCTTGGACTTCAATGCACAACACATCAGCTGCATGTGACCAGGTGAAAAAACCTTTCCAAGCCAAACCGCTACACACAGCCTATATCGTTCTCACCATATTAGCTAAAGTAACATCATAGTCAGCATAGCTCGTAGAATTAACATGTTAGTGAACCCGCTACAATCTTGCAGTAATGTTACAGTGTAGTCAGTAAGGAGTTACACCGGTGAGCCCAGGTTGCAATAAATTAGTAAAACCGAAAGCTTACCTTGACTTGGAAGAGTCCCAGTGTTGTGTTGGACAGTCATAGCCAGCTAGCTAACATAGCATTAATCTGTTTGAGTAGCATGATGTAGTAGGCTAAACTAGCTAGTTGCATTTGCTAGCTAAGTGAAACTGAATTTGAAAAAAAAACGAAATCGCTCTCTCTATTTCTCTTTTGCTTCTCCTTAATTTTGTAAGAAATGTAATTCTTCAAAACTGTTCAACTATTGTCTTTCTCTCTCTTTCAGTCAACTACTGACCACATTTTATGCACTGCAGTGCTAGGTAGCTTTAGTTGATGCTTTCAGTACTAGATTCATTCTCTGATCCTTTGATTGGGTGGACAACAAGTCAGTTCATGCTGAAAGAACTCTGATATGTTGGAGGACATCCTACGGAAGTTGTCATAATTACTGTGTAAGTCTATGGAAAGGGGTGAGAACCATGAGCTTCCTAGGTTTTGTATTGAAGTCAATGTACCCAGAGGAGGACGGAAGCTGTCTGTCCTCCGACTACACCATGGTGCTATCCTATATCCTACAGAGTGCTGTTGAGGCTACTGTAGACCTTCTTTGCAAAATAGTGTGTTTAAATAAATTATTTGGTGACGGGATTATATTTATTGTAGTTTTACCAAAAAATAAGAAATGTTTTCATGTTTTACCATTTTTATTTTTATGAAATTCACTGAGAAGGATGGTCCTTCCCTTCCTCCTCTGAGGATGCTCCACTGCATTGAAGCTGGCAGAAGTCTTAAGCAATGTCCCCTTGTGCATTTGGAGAGAAGAATGTTAAGTGAATAACTTGATTGTTTCAGTCAAAACATTAATGAGCATCTGAGGCACCACCAGCAGGTAACCTAACTTACTGTAGCAGGCGTAGAAAAAAAACGGAGTGGTGTCCTCATTTTCATTTTTCAGGGGTAACGGAAGTTAGTTTGAAAAAACTGTATCCCTGAAAACCAGAATCATCCGCTTTCTGCCAACACCACTAACCATGCTATATGTTGCACATGTCAATGTTCAGAGGATGTTGCTGTATTACAAAATTATATAATATGGGTAAGTTCAAGCCTACTGTACATACCTGGTCCTCTGAAGCGCAGTTGGTAAACCATGGTGCCACTTAACTCAGGTAAGGCTGTCAAACTTGTCCAATTACCATCCAGTGTTTCCATCATGTTTCATAAGCCAATCATGTATAGCTTCTCGTTCTTTGGAAGAAGCACTCAAACAATAGCGTCTCACCCATACATCTTTGAATTATGGATGAAGTGAAAGAAAAAAAGCAAGCTGGTTGGCTGGAGCTAGCGCGGCCAACAGCCATCCTGATAGAAAAAGTGCTGCCGAATTCCACTTTTCAAATTACAATGGATGTTCCGAGAGTAAATAGCTAATCAATCATGTTGTAATGAATTTTATTGTTGCATGCTAATAGTTGCCAATTTAACTAAAGGATAGCCATTGTCATCGACAATTTACTAGCGAGATACTGTAGATATATATCCAGGAGTTGTGGTGGCTCTAGCTACCTAGCTAGCTAGCTAACAGAGCCCCATCTGTTTTGAGCACCACACTTTTAGGTATATATAAAATAAAATAAACATTTTAAAAAATTGCCCATTGAGTTCTGCCACAGAGTTATTTTAGAAGTGCCCATCCAAGAAGGCTCAAGGTCATTGGCCACAGATTGAATGACATCAAATCACATTATATCTACAGTAGCTTTGATTAGACTGATCAACATCTTACTTTCAAAGTCATAGCTAGCAGTCATCATCAGTTGTCATCAAGTCGACAATCTAATGCCAAATTCTTTTTAATCCTTGTCATATGAAGAGAAATAATGAAGAGAAATGATATATAAAACATATCGGTGCTCATCGGCCATTGTACATAAAGATTACACAACAAAGGACCGCCGCGCCACCTTCACAAGGTGAGTCCAAAAATGTCTGTTTGTAATTATGTAATATGCAAGGGAAAAATGTATATTGTGGCTAAGAAAGTACTAAGTGTATGTTGTGTAGTAACCTGTTAGTAGCCCATGTGCCTCACCCTAAATATGTGGTCTATTTTCACCAACGCGGTATTGTAAACACATCATTTGTGGCCGGATGTGCACTTGTTTGGCTACTTTTTCTTGTACATCGTTGACAGTGCTTCTGATAGTAGTTGTGGTGCTTGGCTTGCACGTGCCAATTCAGCACCCATAACATTATATAATAGAATTGTGTTATTTGACGAGTCAAATAGTGTTATATGACGTGTATCTTTTTTGACATGCAAAGACCCAAACGGAGTTCAATGTGCCTCACCCTAATAATTTGGTCTATTTTGACCTTTAAATTTCGCCTACTGTTCTAACTTGGTGGTGCACAAATAGCCTATAACCTGTTTTAGAGAAATGTGACCATTGAATATTGTAAAAGCTTTCATTGTCTGTTAATATGCCACATTTATTTCTCCTACGGTTCTGACGTGTACACGGAGTACACTAAGAACGACCCATTTTCTGAATTATGTCGCTGTACATTTCAAATGTGCTGAACACATAGCTATATTGATTTCAGTACATCCGTCTTTGCGTGCTCATTAATGTCTTAATCGAAATTACGGATTGCCTCTCATCCACTTGTCGTCACCTTTTGCCATAGTTTATACACCTCATACGTCTGTAGAAACCACATTTGTTTAACTTCTCTGCGCTACGGATCCCTTTTACGGGATCATTTTCCTAAACAACCGCTGAATTGCAGGGCGCAAAATATTACTAAAAATATTTAGAATCATGCAATCACAAGTGAAATATACCAAAACACAGCTTAGCTTGTTGTTAATCTACCTATTCTGTCAGATTTTGAAAAAATGCTTTGCAGCGAAAGCAATCCAAGCTTTTGTGAGTGTATCAATCAATGCTAGAACAGTTAGCCTTCTATTAGCTTGGTTAGCTTGGTCACGAAAGTCAGAAAAGCAATAAAATGAATCGCTTACCTTTGATATTCTTCGGATGTTTGCACTCACGAGACTCCCAGTTACACAACAAATGTTATTTTTGTTCGATAAATATTACTTTTATAACAAAAAACGCCATTTGGGTTGCGTGTTATGTTCAGAAAACCAAAGCCTTGTTCCGTTCGAAGAAAATTCCAAAGAATATCTGTAATGGTCGTAGAAACATGTCAAATGTTTTTATAATCAATCCTCAGGTTGTTTTTAACAAACATAATCGATAATATTTCAACCTGACCGTAACCTATTCAATAAGAGAGAAAAAAAAATATGGAGAGCTACCCTCTCGCGTGCAGGAACTAATCAGAGGACACCTGACTAGTTTAGAAAAATATCGCAAATTTTTCAAAATAAAAGCCTGAAACTATGTCTAAAGCCTGGTCAGAGCCTGAGGAAGCCATTGGAAAATGAATCTGGTTGATACCCCTTTAAATGGAAGAAAGACGGGCCAGGAAACACAGATAAAAAAAAAAATAATAATCACTTCCGGGTTAGATTTTCTCAGGTTTTCGCCTGCAGAATCAGTTTTGTTATACTCACAGACAATATTTTGACAGTTTTGGAAACTTTGGGGTGTTTTCTATCCTAATCTGTAAATGATATGCATATTCTACGATCTGGACCTGAGAAATAGTCCATTTACCTTGGGAACGTTCTAATTTTTTTTTTTTTTATCTGACTTTTTAAGCAAGTCTGCCATTTCAGCTATGTTTTTATGTTTTGTGGCTTTTCTGGCATGCATCCCACTTTTGTATTTTTACAGTGGCTAAAATTGCCACTGTAGCTATGTACCAATGAAATTGTCATCTGCGTTTGGATTTCAAGGTAAAATATTAAGCCAGCTAGCTAAGGTTGTTATTTCACTTCTTGTGAAGTTGCTATATCTAGCTAATGAGTTCACTAGTTAACCAGTTGCACCTAAGTTAGCTACCTAGTTGATTTGGCATGACACAAGTTGAAGCTAGAAATCGTTTTTGGTGACACACTGGCAGCTAACGGATGTACAGAGAATTGAAATCTGCATTAATTTTGACATGACAAGTTAAATATCAAGCCAGCTAATACTTTAGTGGAAGATACAGCTGTATAAAATAGCTACTGTGGCCATCGTTTGCTTTGACATTCAGGGTTCAAACATGTATCTTGTTTTAAACATGTCTACCCATAGCTACCATTAATGTATTTGTTTATGAATTACAATGCATCCATAATATAGCCTCACATAGCTGATATAGGCTAAGTTCACTCATTTGCCATGATGCTTGATTAACCTAATTACTTGACTAGAGGTTAACTTCCCAATAACACCATGTATTCTTGTAGGCTGCCTTTATTAGCCTAGTTTAGATTAGGTTTGTTATGTACTGCTTATTGTTCTTCACTTTGCTGTGGGTGGGGGAAATCGCTATGTCAGCTGATGTAACGGATGTGAAATGGCTAGCTAGTTAGCGGGTACGCGCTAGTAGCGTTTCAATCAGTTACGTCACTTGCTCTGAAACCTAGAAGTAGTGTTGCACCTTGCTCTGCAAGGGCCGCGGCTTTTGTGGAGCGATGGGTAACGACGCTTCGTGGGTGTCAGTTGTTGATGTGTGCAGAGGGTCCCTGGTTCGCGCCCGTGTCGGGGCGAGGGGACGGTTTAAAGTTATACTGTTACATTGATGCTGTTGACCCGGATCACTGGTTGCTGCGGGAAAGGGGGGTGAGTGTAACGGATGTGAAATGGCTAGCTAGTTAGCGGGTACGCG
This sequence comes from Salvelinus sp. IW2-2015, assembly GCF_002910315.2. Lineage (NCBI taxonomy): Eukaryota > Metazoa > Chordata > Actinopteri > Salmoniformes > Salmonidae > Salvelinus > Salvelinus sp. IW2-2015. Next base: position 44,948,189 of record NC_036863.1, on the reverse strand, counting down.
CTAGTAGCGTTTCAATCAGTTACGTCACTTGCTCTGAAACCTAGAAGTAGTGTTGCACCTTGCTCTGCAAGGGCCGCGGCTTTTGTGGAGCGATGGGTAACGACGCTTCGTGGGTGTCAGTTGTTGATGTGTGCAGAGGGTCCCTGGTTCGCGCCCGAGGTCGGGGCGAGGGGACGGTTTAAAGTTATACTGTTACACTGAGACCCTCTCACAGGTGTTTTGTAAGACATGAGTAGAAAGTGACTTGTCTTGGATTCTCTCTTACCTCTCCTTACCTTCTACCTCTGTAGTATCTATGACCAGAGGAAAACAAATGAGAATGATGGCATACTGAAGAAGTTCTGTCCATCTCACCTGCAGTCCAGCTAGTCCAAAACAAACATCACCTGCTTAATGTACACTACAGTCATGACGACACAGCTAAAACACAATGAGCGAAACACACTTTTATTAATGTTTTAATTGCTCTGACTCTTTCCTCGTATCTTTTCTCATGTCTGTCCTTCCCATCAGTGACCATCTGTCTGTCTGTCTGTCCGTCCGTCCGTCCGTCCGTCCGTCCGTCCGTCCGTCCGTCCGTCCGTCCGTCCGTCCGTCCGTCTGTCTGTGTAACGATCGTCGTTGGGAGAAAGAGAGGAGGACCAAGGTGCAGCGTGGTAAGTATTCATTATGCCTTTTAATGAAAACGAATACTCGAACAAAACAACAAAACTAACGATAAACGAGAATGACACGAAACGAAACAGTCCTGTCTGGTGACATACACAAAGACAGAAAATAAACACCCACGAAACACAGGTGGAAAAAGGCTACCTAAGTATGATTCTCAATCAGAGACAACTAACGACACCTGCCTCTGATTGAGAATCATACCAGACCAAAACGCAAAAACCAACATAGAACAACGAACATAGATAACCCACCCAACTCACGCCCTGACCATACTAAAACAAAGAAATAACTAAAGAACTAAGGTCAGAACGTGACAGTCTGTCTGTCTGTCTGTCTGTCTGTTCAGAGCTCTGAAGGTGTAGACTACCACAGGAGAAACAAGGGCAATCGCAACAACGCGGCAGGTACTGGGAGAAAAAGAAGAAGGAATGATTATGAACTAGTCAATTATAAGAAACATGAACACTAGTGTGTTACCATGTTATAATTCCAGTGGAATATTCGCTCCCCATGTCACTCTTTTCCTACTATTTATCCCTCTCCTGATTTCTCCATCTCACAGTGAAGGGGGTGAATTTCTATGGCCCTAGCAGTGAGTTTGTGGTCAGTGGCAGCACAGTCGCTGCCACTGACCACAAACTCCGCTCGCATAGTCCAGTTCATGGAGGGAGTCATAGGAGTGGTGAGGGAGAGGGAGGAATGGTGGGTGTTAAGATGAATATATGATGATAAAAAGGGCCTCGCTGCTTGAGGAAATGGGCAGGCACAAGTAATACCCTCAAATAAAACTATATAGTATCAGTTTCACAGTTTTATTCTCACTCACTAATCTCAATCTGTCACTTCACTCTTCTTCAAATAACAGGTGTGGCTTGTTAAAAGTTCATTTATGGAATTACTTTCCTTGATTCATGAGTTTGAGCTTTTCAGTTGTGTTGTGAAAAGGTAGGGGTGGTATACAGAAGATATCCCTATTTGGTAAAAGACCAAGTCCAGATTATTGCAAACTCAAATAAGCAAAGAGAAACGACAGTCCATCATGACTAATAGCCTCTAATTCCTCCCAAACCCGGATCCGGGAGCACCCCCCACAGTAAAAAAATCTGACTAGCATAGCCTAGCATAGCGTCACAAGTAAATACTAGCATCTAAATATCATTAAATCACAAGTCCAAGACACCAGATGAAAGATACACATCTTGTGAATCCAGCCATCATTTCTGATTTTTAAAATGTTTACAGGGAAGACACAATATGTATTTCTATTAGCTAACACGTTAAAAAGACACCACTTTTTTTACTCCACCAGTTTTTTACTCCATCAGTAGCCATCACTAATTCGACCAAATAAAGATATAAATAGCCACTAACCAAGAAACAACTTCATAAGATGACAGTCTGATAACATATTTATTGTATAGCATATGTTTTTTTTTAGAAAAATTGCATATTTCAGGTATAAATCACAGTTCTACATTGCAGCTGCAATCTGAAATAGTGCCGAAGCTGCCAGAATAATTACAGAGACCAACGTCAAATACCTAATTACTCATCTTAAAACATTTCTGAAAAATACACAGCGTACAGCAAATGAAAGCCCAACATCTTGTGAATCCAGCCAATATGTCAGATTTTTTAAGTGTTTTACAGCGACACAATATAGCTGTCAGGTTTTGGCCAGGACTGTTCAGGTTTTGGTCACTAGATGTCCCCATTGCACCTTTTTTGTACCTTTTTGTTTCCTTGCTCTAATTATTGTTTGCACCTGTGTGTCGTTCCCTTGTTAGTATTTAAACCCTGTGTGTTCCTCAGTTCTTTGCTCAGTGTTTGTATGTTAGCACCCAGCCCCAGCCTTGTTGTGAACATATATTTATCTTATTGGATTTTCCAGAGGTTCTCTGGTTTAGTGCTTGTGTATTTTTGAGTAGTCTTTTGAGGTTTGTTTTTCCCTGCTGTTTTTACCACTTTGTGGAGTTTCTTTGTATTTTTGAGGATATCCATTTTGTGCCTCTTGGCTTTATTTTTGGACGTGGTGGATTTATATTCTTTGCCTGAAGATCTTGTCCTTTTATTAAACCACCCATCTCTAGTACTGCTGAGTCTGCCTCATCTTCTGGGTTCTGCCGACTATTAGTGACTGTTTCTCTCACCGGGTCCTGACAATAGCATTATATTAGCTTAGCACAATAGCCAGAAACACAAGCAATTTTACCAGCAGCACAGGTTAGCGATCATAACAATACAGCAAAAGATATATAATTTTTGACTAACCATTGATATACTTCGTCAGATGACAGTCCTGTAACATCATATTACACAATGCATATAGGTTTTGTTCGAAAATGTGCATATTTAGCAGCACAAATCGTGGTTATACAATGTGATCAGTGGCAACAGGTCATGCATTCTGGCCGGCGCCATCTTGGAAAGGCACCTAAGTTTACGATTACTTATCGATTAGATTGACTAAAAAATACAGGTTGGACAGCAAATGAAAGATGCATTAGTTATTAATGCAACCGCTGAGTTCGATTTTTTAAAATTAACGTTACTAGACATACAGTGTGCGTTACAGCCAGACTAGTGCCGCAATAATGGCGGACAAATGCGTTTACATTTTTCCACATAACTACGGAATAACATCATAAATAGGTCTTACTTTTGGACGAGCTTCCATCAGAATCTTGGGCAAGTGGTCCTTTGTCCAAAATAATCGTTGCTTGGTTGTAAAACGTCGTCTTCAACTTCGGAATTAGCAGCTAACATTAGCTATGTGGCCACAACATGCCCAAATGTTCAAAGCGCAATACTAAGGAAATTCCGAAAATAGCAATATACTCGCATAAACTGATATAACTCGGTTTAAAATAACTTCGTATTGATGTTTCTAACACCTATATCGAATTAAATTACAGACGGATATAGCTAAGGCCGATAACTGAGCGTTTCAAAATGCCATCCTGAGATCTTGTTTGCGCAATGACGAACGTCGAAAAGAGAGCTCCCTTCGTTCCTTGGCCTTTTATAAGCTCTGAGAACTACGTAGACACTCCATTCCCATTCTCATTGGTTACTGACATCCAGGGGAAGGCGGGTGCAGTTTCATGTCGACCCATAGGATACATACAGAGCTTTAAACTGATCTGAGAACAGAGCCTCGTTTTCAGACCTTCGCAGTTCCTGTCATGAATTTCGCTGCAGAAAGAGTTCTGGTTCACCCACAGACATAATTCAAACGGTTTTAGAAACTAGAGATTGTTTTCTATCCAATAGTAATAATAATATGCATATTGTACGAGCAAGAATTGAGTACGAGGCAGTTTAATTTGGGAACGATAAATGTCCAAGTTGAAACAGCACCCCCTGTAGTGTCAAGAGGTTATTAATATGAAGGTCAGTCAATCCGGAACATTTCAAGAACTTTCAACGTTTCTTCAAGTGCAGTCGCAAAAACCATCAAGCGCTTATGATGAAACTGCCACAGGAAAGGAAGACGCAGAGTTACCTCTGCTACAGAGGATAAGTTCATTAGAGTTACCAGCCAAATAAATGCTTCAAGTAACAGACACATCTCAACATCAACTGTTCAGAGGAGACTGCGTGAATTAGGCCTTCATGGTCAAATTTCTGCAAAGAAACAACTACTAAGGGACACCAATAATAAAAGACTTGCTTGGGCCAAGAAATATGAGCAATGAACATTAGACTGGTGGAAATCTGTCCTTTGGTCTGAAGAGTCCAAATTTGAGATTTTTGGTTCCAACCTCCATGTGTTTGTGAGATGCAGAGTAAGTGAATGGATGATCTCCGCATGTGTAGTTCCCACTGTGAAGCATGGAGGAGGAGGTGTAATGATGTGGGGTGCTTTGCTGGTGACACTGTCTGTGATTTATTTAGAATTCAAGGCACACTTAACCAGCATGGCTACCACAGCATTCTGCATCTGGTGTTATTTCATAGTTTTGATGTGATTATTTTATTATTTTCTACATTGTAGAATAATCAAAGAAAAACCCTTGAATGAGTAGGTGTGTCCAAACTTTTGACTGGTTCTGTCAAATATACGATTTATTTTTCTAGTATATCTGAAGTATACTAGAAGTATAATATCATTACACTTCAACACACTTAAGGATCTTGCCCTTTTTTTTAAAGAAATTCGCCTAAAATGACATACCCAAATTTAACTGCCTGTAGCTCAGGACCTGAAGTAAGGATATGCATATTCTTGATAGGAAACACTTTGAAGTTTGTGGAAATGTGAAATTAATGTAAGTGAATATAACACATTAGATCTGGTAATGGCGGAATAGAGCTCATTCAGTGCTATCTTACTGCCAGCCTCTGACTGTGGTGGTATGTAAGCAGCTACAAAGAATATAGATGAAAACTCTCTCGGTAGGTAATGTGGTCTGCAGCTTATCATGAGAAACTCTACCTCAGGCGACCAATAGCTCGAGATTTCCTTAGATATCGTGCACCAGCTGTTGTTTACAAAACTACATAGACCGCTGCCCCTTGTCTTACCAGACGCCGCTGTTCTATCCTGCCGGTACATCGTATAACCAGCCAGCTGTATGTTGATATTGTTGTCATTCAGAAACGACTCCGTGAAGCATAAGATGTTACAGTTTTTAATATCGCGTTGGTAATTTAATCTTCCCAAAAACTTGCCCATTTTATTGTCCAAAGATTGCATGTTTCCTTGCAGAATTGAGGGAAGTGTGTTATTTGATCGCCTCCGACTTCTCAGCAGGCATCCCGCTCTCCGGCTTCTCTTTCTCCGCCTCCTCTTCACGCAGGTCACGGGGCTCTGGGCCTGTTCCCGAGGGAGCCGTATATATCCTCCGCCTCGGACTCGTCAGAATCGTGAAAGATTTGACCGAGACGCGTGGTGACAGGAAGATACAGTACTTATCATATTTTTTTATTATGGGTTATTGTATGTCGATTGATGAGGGAAAAAACAATCAAATCAATTTCAGAATAAGGCTGTAACGTAACAAAATGTGGAAAAAGTCTAGGGGTCTGAATACTTTCTGAATGCACAGTAGATCGGTATAAATGGTAGGGTAAATTGTAAGCTTCCCCAAACTTGAAACTCATGAGCTGGCTATAGTTTTTATTATAAAAAGCATGTGCACATGTGCGTGCACACACACAGGAGATCCCGTGAAGAAATGGGCCTGCCTTTGGAAATCAATTGCTCGTCTAACTGATTCGTTCTGGCGCAGTGGTCTGGATCATGACATTGTGTGGCCCCACTGCCGAAAACCCCACAGGGCTCAAGGGCCAGGAAGGCATACAGTACTTATCATTCTACTCATACAAATCTCAACATAAAACTAATATCTTACAGTTTTTTACAATTGCTTACACACTAAAAGTGGTAGTTGAGGAGCACTCAAAAAAAAAAAACATTAACTCTTGTACCTAATCTTCAGACCAAGTCTGCAAAACTGCAAGCCCATTATCTGTTTTACACTCAGTTTGCAATTGTAAAACACACTTTTTGCAAAACACTAAACACAGTTCTCTACATTAGACACATCATTCAAAACAGGTCTTGTGTTTCATTTGGAAAACACTGCTATTCCAAAATGACACACTCATTTACCGATTACCTACACCCAGTGCTCACATGTGAAATCACTTACAACTCAACCATGGTTTGAGTTTCAGGGAGGCTGGGCAGAGGGTCCAGCCTAACTTGAGCCGCTACACTGCAGCAAGTGTCATCCGGACATTTCGAAATGAGAACAGGTTAGTAAACGTACCCTCTATACCATGCTACTGTACTTACAGCACTGCAGCACTTAGAGCACTACAGTAACATTTCATTATATACTGAAAGAAATCTTGCACCCTAACCATTCGCATCATGTTTTTTCAGAATTGTTAGACAACCCTTCAATCGAGGACGAAACCAGCTGTTGAGAGCAGAGCAGGAACAACATATAGTGAATATGGTCATTTCAAACAACAGCATACGTTTACGACAACTGCAACACCACATCATGACTGACAACACAACATTCAGTAACATAAATAGGGTGAGTTTATCCACACTTGACCGTCTCCTGAAACGCCATCAGATTCGTACGAAGCAACTCTACAGAGTACTATTTGAGCTAAATTCTGACAGAGTGAAACAACTGCGCTATGAATATGTACAAGTAAGCTATACTATCCTGTCATTGGTACTCCAATTCCAGTGTATTATGCTACATATTGACTGCTCTATGTCTATTCATACAATAATGTTTTGTCTCATCTGTTTCAGAGAGTTATGGAACTAGATGCTGCTGCATGGCATCATGATTTCGTCTATGTTGATGAGGTCGGCTTTAACCTAGTCAAAACAAGACGCAGTGGAAGAAACCTCATAGGACACCGAGCCATCGTCAATGTCCCTGGACAGCGTGGTGGCAACATCAACATCAACGTGTGCAGCCAGAACGGTGTCCTTCATCATCATGCATCTCTTGGTCCTTACAATACTGCCCACATTATCCCCTTCCTTGACACCCTGCATAGTATCCTCATTCCCAATGACCAGAGGATTGGGCCAGAACAGTCCAGGTTTGTTGTCATCTGGGACAACGTCAATTTCCACCAGGCTGCTCTGGTCCACAATTGGTTCATTGACCATCCGCAAGTTTGATGCTCAACCTGCCACCATATTCTCCATTTCTAAACCCAATAGAAGAGTTATTTTCGCTGTGGCGTTGGAAGGTATACGCCATTCTCTCTAAGACATGTCATGAGGGTGCAGAGGGAGAAACTGATGATTCGTGGAGAAAAGAACGGTGGGCCAGACCACGTTCAGTGCATGTCCTCCTGAGCCAAAGTCTACTGCCACCCCATACCAGTCTACTGCTAGCCAACCCCACCCATGCAACATACTTGATTGGCTGTTACTAGCCATACTCCACCCCTTTTTTATCATCTTCCTAAAATGAGAACTTTTAGGAGTTGTTTCCTGTTTGGATGGATGCTGTCCTATGTTTGGATAATGTTGTCATTCACTCAGAATCACTCAGTTGCAAAGGGTGTGTGTGTGTGAGCGCGTTTGTGTTTCACATTTGTCATTATTGCTGCTGTTATCTTACCTGTTGTTTTAGCTAGCTCTCCCAATCAAGACCTGCAATCACTTTATGCCTTATTGTATGTCTCTCTCAAATATCAATATGCCTTGCATACTGTTGTTCAGGCTAGTTATCATTATCATTGTTTTGGTTTGCAATGGACCCTGTAGTTCCACTCTCCGTACCTCTGATACCTCCTTGGTCCCACCCCCCACACATGCGGTGACCTCACCCATTGAGACCRGCATGTCCAGAGATACAACCTCTCTTATCATCACCCAGTCCGGGCTGGCCTCCGCTACCCGCGCCCCACCATACCCTGTCTGCACATTATGCCCAGAATCTATTCTACCACGCCCATAAATCTGCTCCTTTTATTCTTTGTTCCCCAACGCTCTAGGCGACCAGTTTTGATAGCCTTTAGCCGCACCCTCATCCTACTACTCCTCTGTTCCTCGGGTGATGTGGAAGGTAAACCCAGGCCCTGCATGTCCCCAGTCACCCTCATTTGTTGACTTCTGTGATCGAAAAAGCCTTGGCCTCATGCATGTCAACATCAGAAGCCTCCTCCCTAAGTTTGCCTTACTCACCGCTTTAGCACACTCTGCCAACCCTGATGTCCTTGCCGTTCCGAATCCTGGCTTAGGAAGGCCACCAAAAATTCTGAGATTTCCATACCCAACTATAAACACTTTCCGTCAAGATAAGAAACTGCCAAAGGGAGGAGTTGCAATCTACTGCAGGATAGCCTGCAAAGTTCTGTCATACTTTCCAGGTCTATGCCCAAAACAGTTCGAACTTCTAATTTTAAAAATTAATCTCTCCAGAAATAAGTCTCTCACTGTTGCCGCCTGCTACCGACCCCCCTCAGCTCCCAGCTGTGCCCTGGACACCATCTGTGAATTGATCGCTCCCCATCTAGCTTCATAGTTTGTTCTGTTAGGTGACCTAAACTGGGATATGCTTAACACCCCGCAGTCCTACAATCCAAGCTTGATGCCCTCAATCTCACACAAATCATCAAGGACCCACCAGGTACAACCCTAAATCCGTAAAACATGGGCACCCTAATAGACATTATCCTGACCAACCTGCCCTCCAAAATACACCTCTGCTGTCTTCAATCAAGATCTCAGCGATCACTGCCTCATTGCCTGTATCCGCCACGGGTCCGCGGTCAAACGACCACCCTCATCACTGTCAAACGCTCCCTAAAACACTTCTGCGAGCAGGGCCTTTCTAATCGACCTGGCCCGGTACCCTGGAAGGATATTGACCTCATCCCGTCAGTTGAGGATGCCTGGTCATTCTTTAAATGTTACTTCCTCACCATATTAGACAAGCATGCTCCGTTTCAAAAAATGCAAGAACCAAGAACAGATATAGCCCTTGGTTCACTCCAGACCTGACTGCCCTCGACCAGCACAAAAAACATCCTGTGGCGAACTGCAATAGCATCGAAGAAGCCCCCGCGATATGCAACTGTTCAGGAAGTCAGGAACCAATACAACGCAGTCAGTCAGGAAAGCAAAGGCCAGCTTTTTCAAGCAGAAAATTTGCATCCTGTAGCTCTAACTCCAAAAAGTTCTGGGATACTGTAAAGTCCATGGAGAACAAGAGCACCTCCTCCCAGCTACCCACTGCACTGAGGCTAGTAACACGGTCACCACCGATAAATCCCCGTGATAATCGAAGACTTCAACAAGCATTTCTCAATGGCTGGCCATGCCTTCCTCCTGGCGACTCCAACCTTGGCCAACAGCCCCGCCCCCCGCGCTACTCGCCCAAGCCTCCCCAGCTTCTCCTTTTACCCAAATCCAGATAGCAGATGTTCTGAAAGAGGCTGGAAAACCTCTGGACCCATTACAAATCAGCGGGGCTTGACAATCTGGACCCCCTATTTCTGAAACTGTCCGCCGCCATTGTCGCACCCCCTATCACCAGCCTGTTCAACCTCTCCTTCGTATCATCTGAGATCCCCAAGGATTGGAAAGCTCGCGCGGTCATCCCCCTCTTCAAAGGGGAGACACCCTGGACCCAAACTGTTACAGACCTATTATCCATCCTGCCCTGCCTATCTAAGGTCTTCGAAAGCCAAGTCCAACAAACAGATCACTGACCATCTCGAATCCCACCGTACCTTCTCCGCTGTGCAATCCGTTTCCGAGCCGGTCACGGGTGCACCTCAGCCACGCTCAACGTTACTAAACGATATCATTAACCGCCATCGAATAAAAGACATACTGTGCAGCCGTCAAATCACCATATTCTATCGGCAGACTCAGTAGCCTCGGTTTTCTAATGACTGCCTTGCCTGGTTCACCAACTACTTTGCAGACAGAGTTCAGTGTGTCAAATCGGAGGGCATGTGTCCGTCCTCTGGCAGTCTCTATGGGGGTACCACAGGGTTCAATTCTCGGGCCGACTCTTTCTCTGTATACATCAATGATGTTGCTCTTGCTGCGGGCGATTCCCTGATCCACCTCTACGCAGACGACACCAATTCTATATACTTCCGGCCCTTCCTTGGACACTGTGCTATCTAACCTCCAAACGAGCTTCAATGCCATACAACACTCCTTCCGTGGCCTCCAACTGCTCTTAAACGCTAGTAAAACCAAATGCATGCTTTTCAACCGTTCGCTGCCTGCACCCGCACGCCCCGACTAGCATCACCCCCTGGACGGTTCCGACCTAGAATATTGTGGACATCTATAAGTACCTAGGTGTCTGGCTAGACTGCAAACTCTCCTTCCAGACTCATATCAAACATCTCCAATCCAAAATCAAAGCAAGAATCGGCTTTCTATTCCGCAACAAGCCTCCTTCACTCACGCCGCCAAACTTACCCTAGTAAAACTGACTATCCTACCATCCTCGACTTCGGCAATGTCATCTACAAAATAGCTTCCAATACTCTACTCAGCAAACTGATGCATGAGTTTATCACAGTGCCATTCGTTTGTTACTAAAGCACCCTTATACGACCCACCACTGCGACCTGTATGCCCTAGTCGGCTGGCCCTCGCTACATGTTCGTCGTCAGACCCACTGGCTCCAGTCATCTACAAGGCTATGCTAGGTAAAGTGCCGCCTTATCTCAGTTCACTGGTCACGATGGCTACACACCACCCGCAGCACGCGCTCCAGCAGGTGTATCTCACTGATCATCCCTAAAGCCAAAACCTCATTGGACGCCTTTCCTTCCAGTTCTCTGCTGCCTGCGACTGGCACGAATTGCAAAAATCTCTGAAGTTGGAGACTTTTATCTCCCTCAACAACTTTTAAAAATCTGCTATCCGAGCAGCTAACCGATCGCTGCAGCTGTACATAGTCCATCTGTAAACTACCCACCCAATTTACCTACCTCACCCCCCATACTGCTTTTATTTATTTACTTTTCTGCTCTTTTGCACACCAGTATCTCTTCTTGCACATGATCATCTGATGATTTATCACTCCAGTTTAATCTGCTAAATTGTAATTATTCGATTTATTGCCTACCTCATGCCTTTTGCACACATTGTATATAGATTCTCTTTTTTTTCTACCATGTTATTGACTTGTTTATTGTTTACTCCATGTGTAACTCTGTGTTGTCTGTTCACACTGCTATGCTTTATCTTGGCCAGGTCGCAGTTGCAAATGAGAACTTGTTCTCAACTAGCCTACCTGGTTAAATAAAGGTGAAAAAATAAAAAATAAATATTTTTTTTTTTATAAAATATATTTAATGTAATTCTTTGAATTACTTTGTAGGTCAATCGTTCTTCACTTTTAATACCTAAAATTGTCAGATATTTTACGTCTTTATACTTACCGTATAACAGGTAACAAAAAACAATAACTGATTCAAGATAATTTCATGAGCAAGGTAACAACCTCATCAGAACAACACTTCTATACATGCATGTTATAATTATAACATCACTTTTAGAAACTATAGCGTTTAAGACATTTTATTTCTGGCTGAGACCTTCGGGTCCACTCTTCATCCTTCTTTAAACTTCTTAAGGCTAGCGGAACCCCTCGACAACATCCGCTGAAAAGGCAGAGGGCGAAATTCAAAAATATTTTCTTGAAATATTTAACTTTCATACATTCACAAGTGCAATACACCAAATTAAAGCTTAACTTCTTGTTAATCTACCTATCGTGTCCAATTTCAAAAAGTCTTTACAGCGAAAGCACACCATAAAATTATGTTAGGTCAGAGCCAAGTCACGAAAAAACATACAGCCCTTTTCCAGCCAAAGAGAGTCACAAAAAGCAGAAATAGAGATAAAATGAATCACTAACCTTTGATGATCTTCATCAGATGGCACTCATAGGACTTCATGTCACACAATACATGTATGTTTTGTTCGATAAAGTTCATATTTATATCCAAAAATCTCAGTTTACATTGGCACGTTATGTTCAGTAATGTTGTGCCTCGAAAACATCCGGCGAATTTGCAGAGCCACATCAATTTACAGAAATACTCATCATAAACTTTGATAAAAGATACAAGTGTTATGCACAGAATTAAAGATATACTGCTCCTTAATGCGACCGCTGTGTCAGATTTCAAAAAAGCTTTACGGAAAAAGCACACCATGCAATAATCTGAGTACAGCGCTCAGACACAAAAACAAGCCATACAGATACCCGCCATGTTGTGGAGTCAGTAAAAGTCAGAAATAGCGTTGTAAATATTCACTTACCTTTGATGATCTTCATCAGAATGCACTCCCAGGAATCCCAGTTCCACAATAAATGTTTGTTTTGTTCGATAAAGTCCATTTATGTCACGTACACTGTCTTCAAACTCCCTGTCATAGATGAGCCAAGGCGCAGCGTGCATGTAATTCCACATTTCTTTTAATCGTAGTGAAACCTTCACAAAAAAAACAGGTAAACAGAAACAAACGTGATGCAACCGTGACGCACACAAACAAACATGAAAAATAAATAATTACCCACAACATTAGGTCGGAAAAAGGCTGCCTAAGTATGATTCCCAATCAGAGACAACAATAGACAGCTGCCTCTGATTGGGAACCACACTCGGCCAAAAACAAAGAAATAGAAAACATAGAACGCCCACCCAAATCACACCCTGACCTAACCAAATAGAGAAATAAAACGGCTCTCTAAGGTCAGGGCGTGACAGTCCCCCCCCCCCCCCCCCCCCAAAGGCCGCAAAACCTGACTATATAGGGGAGGGTCCGGGTGGGCATCTATCCTCGGTGGCTGCTCCGGTTCGGGACGTAGCCCCCGCTCCGCACGCTGATCCCTCCGCCTCCGTGGAACCGGACCGTGGATCGTCGTTGGAGGAACCGGACCGTGGATCATCGCCGGAGGCTCTGGATTGGGAACCCCCGCTGGTGGCTCCGGACTGCGGATCGCCGCTGGAGGCTCCGGACTGCGGACAATGCTGGAGGCTCCGGACTGGGGACCGTCGCTGCAGGCTCCGGACTGGGGACCGTCGCTGCAGGCTCCGGACTGGGGACCGTCGCTGGAGGCTCCGGACTGGGGACCGTCGCTGGAGGCTCCGGACTGGGGACCGTCGTTGAAGGCTCCGGACTGAGGACCGTCGCTGGAGGCTCCGTGCCCTGGATTTTCGCTGCAGGCTCCGGGCCATGGATCATCACTGGAGGCTTCGTGCCATGGATCATCACTACAGGCTCCGGGCCATGGATCATCACTGGAGGCTTCGTGCCATGGATCATCTCTACAGGCTCCGGGCCATGGATCATCACTGGAGGCTTCGTGCCATGGATCATCACTACAGGCTCCAGGCCATGGATCATCACTGGAAGCTTCATGCCATGGATCATCACTAGAGGCTTCGTACGTCGAGCCGGAACAGGTCTCACCGGACTGAGGAGACGTACTGGAAGCCTGGTGCGTGGAGCTGCCACAGGGCTTACCAGGCTGGGGAGACATACTGGAGGCCTGGTATGTGGAACCGGATACACTGGGCCGTGGAGGCGCACTGGAGGTCTCGAGCGTAGAGCTGGCATAACCCGTCCTGGCTGGATGCCCACTTCCGCCCGGCAAATGCGGGGCGCTGGCACAGAGTGCACCGGCCTGTGAATGCTCACTGGAGACACAGTGCGCATCACCGCATAACTCGGTGCCTGACCGGTCACATGCTCCCCATGGTAAGCACGGGGAGTTTGCTCAGGTCTAAACCCTGACTCCGCCAATCTCCCCGTGTGCCACCCCCCCCCCAAAAAAAAATTGGGGAGCTGCCTCTCGGGCTTCCGTGACCGGGTCTTGTCCCCTGCCAATATCTCCTCCCCGGTCCAGCTTGTCCTCCAAGTTGGCGCACGCTGCTTGGTCTTTTTGTGCTGGGTACGTTGTCACGTTCACGGTCTTCAAACTCCCTGTCATAGATGAGCCAAGGCGCAGCGTGCATATAATTCCAAATTTCTTTTAATCGTAGTGAAACATTCACAAAAAAAACAGGTAAACAGAAACAAACATGACGCAACCGTGGCGCACACAAACACAAACGAAAAATAAATAATTACCCACAACATTAGGTGAGCAAAAGGCTGCCTAAGTATGATTCCCAATCAGAAACAACGATAGACAGCTGCCTCTGATTGGGAACCACACTCGGCCAAAAACAAAGAAATAGAAAAATAGAATGCCCACCCAAATCACACCTTGACCTAACCAAATAGAGAAATAAAACGGCTCTCTAAGGTCAAGGCATGATAATTTATGTCCAAATACCTCCTTTTTGTTCACGCGTTTAGTTCACAAATCCAAATTCAAGAGGCGCGGGCAAGTCCAGGCGGAAGTTCCGATGAAAAGTTCAAAAATGTATGTTACAGTTCGTAGAAACATGTCAAACGATGTATAGAATCAATCTTTAGGATTCAACTCTACTAATAATATGCATATATTAGCTTCTGGGCCTGAGTAGCAGGCAGTTTACTCTGGGCACGCTTTTCATCCGAACGTGAAAATCCTATCCCTATATGTAAGTGTACATTCATTAATATGTAACTAAATAGTAATAAGTGTATTTATAACATAGTAGTTACATGTAATACGGGTTTAGCGGTATACACTAAAAAGTAAAAGTTCCTGGAGTATCCTTTAGGGGTTCTTCAAATTGAAACTGTGGGGGAACCCCTATAAGTTCTTCGAAGACCCCTTATAATGGTTCCTCTAAGAACCTTTGAGGGTTAATTTGTTTAACTCCCTTTCCAATATTTTAATTATTATAACATTATTGACAACATGGATTTAAATAACTCATTGTTTATTTAGTGGCACCACAAATGTGAATTAATATTTACAAAACAATTTACCAAACAAAACATATTACAAAATTGCAACATTTCTGCAGGCATGTCAGACCATAATAAATAATACATTTACTTTGTATAGTGCTTTTCATTACAATTAATTTGTTTATTAAATAATGTTGTACAATAAAAACAACATACGTTAAAAATGAATCATAGGTAAACTAACAATATTGTAGACTTGATGCTAAATACAGCTTTTTTTGCTTTTGTGTGCGTGTCCAACAACCACTTGCCCAACAACCACTAAGTTACGTGAGGAAGTTTGCACGTTTGCCATCTTTATGAACGGCCCTGGTAACTTCACCCCAACTTCTCTTATCCCCAGAACACAGTAGCTTAAGAACATAAGTGTTTTTCTGACATTTTTGGGAAATTTAACTGAAAATAAAAAAATACAGCCCTAGCAGAGCCCCAAGTACCATGGGGATGTCCTCGAGGGCGTGGATGTTCTCCCCATCAAAGGCCAGCATGATTTCACTCTCATGGTGAAATG
This sequence comes from Salvelinus sp. IW2-2015, assembly GCF_002910315.2. Taxonomy (NCBI): domain Eukaryota; kingdom Metazoa; phylum Chordata; class Actinopteri; order Salmoniformes; family Salmonidae; genus Salvelinus; species Salvelinus sp. IW2-2015. Next base: position 44,932,623 of record NC_036863.1, on the reverse strand, counting down.
GATTTCCGCCGATGTGCAGTAAAGGAGTAGGGAAATCTGTGTCAACAAAAGAAAGAAAAGATTAATACACATACCATTAACAAAGAACATAACAAATGTTCAGCTGTAGTTTTACATAAGCATGCGCACTTATGTTTATGAAGAAACAGATTATTTGTGCATAGGCATACATGGTCAAGGACATCATTGGTCCTCATTGAAGAAGTGTGGCAAGAGCAGGATCGCTGCTGTGGTCTCGAGTCCTAGTAAAGTAAAGCAATGATCTTCCTTCACTTGCTAATTTTATTACAAAATACATATGTTTTATGTACTATGTATTGGCTACATTAGAGAAAGGGAAGGAATAAGAGCAAATACCCATTTGCCTCTTCTAGATTGTCCTTCAGAGACTGTCGAAATAGCAGGATGATGTCCTCACCCCTGCCTTGCCTCTCTGCCTCTGCTATCATTTTGCAACTAGCGTTGCGGAGTCCTTGAATTTTATTTTTGTCTATATCCATCCCATGGACATGATTCATTTCTGAGAAGATCTGAAAAGATCATTTGCACACATTTGTATGCTAATAGATTTCAGTTTGTATTGACTGCAACAGTTTAAATGTACACTTCAAATGCAGCTGTCCTACAACATATCCGTATATTCTTCTTGATCCCAATTGCATTGTGTCCATGTTTTGTCTTATAATAATTTCAAAGTAAGAGAAAATGTGTCAAAGAAATGTTCTTGTTTTTGAAAGAACATTTTTTTTTTGTCAATTAAAATAACTTATATTAACATAATTGATCAGAAATACGGTGTTGACATTGTTAATGTTGTAAATTACTATTGCAGCTGGAAATGGCTGATTTTTAATGGAATATCTACATAAGCGTACTGAGGCCCATTATCAGCAACCATCACTCCTGTGTTCCAATGGCACGTTGTGTTAGCTAATCCAAGTTAATCATTTAAAAGGCAAATTGATCATTAGAAAACCCTTTTGCAATTACAGTGGAAGTCGGAAGTTTACATACACTTAGGTTGGAGTCATTAAAACTCGTTTTTCAACCACTCCACAAATTTCTTATTAACAAACTATAGTTTTGGCAAGTCGGTTAGGACATCTACTTTGTGCATGACACAAGTAATATTTCCAACAATTGTTTACAGACAGATTATTTCACTTATTATTCACTGTATTACAATTCTAGTTGGTCATTTTAAGAATTTGAAATGTCAGAATATTAGTAGAGAGAATGATTTATTTCAGCTTTTATTTCATTCATCACATTCCATAACAAATGTGAATCCAAGATGGCGTAGCAGCCGGACGTGTCTTTGTGTTGTCCTGTCCCGTGTAAATAGTCTTCGTATTTTTCGTATACATTTCGTATATATTTTAATTTCACTTTCCATCTAGGAACTGAATATACATTCCTACATTCCGCCTCACCCAATGTGGTACGGACCTGCTATTTTTTTATACTTTAGAACCGTAACCCCAATCAGAAGCTAGCCAGATAACTAGCTACTAGCTAGTAGTCAGTTAGCCACTGCTGCGGTCTTCACCCTCAACTCGGACACAGCCAGCTTCAATACCGGGCCAATACCTGCCAGTCTGCAAGCGCGATATCAACCCAGAGCATATAGGACTGCTTTTTCTCTACGAATCACCGGATTCCTGACGCAAGCTCTGGACAATTACACCGTATCATCACAGCTAGCTAGCTGCAACCGAGTGGCTACTACTGGCTAACACCTCTGTCCCGAAGCAAGCACCAGTTAGCCTTGAGCTAGCCTCGAGCTAGGCCCATCTGCCGGCTAGCTGAAGAGGTCTACCAGCGAATTCTTGGGCTACAATACCAGCTACAAGCTAATTTAGCCATTTTTTTGCCGCTGCTAGTAGCTTTTACCTTCTGCACAGACACCAGCCCTGTTATTAGCCTGGATATTACTCACCAATTTACCAGCATCGGACTGTCTCTCGACAACAACGCCGGATTCCTGCCGTAATCCCTGAGCCACTACTTCTGATCCTCACAGCTAGCTTGTAGCTAGCGCAGCTAGCGCCACTGCCACGAAGCTAGCACCAGTTAGCAAACACAATTCTACAATTCACAACTCTCTTTCGCCATCGCCATCTGGCTTGGATTCTCTGTCGACACGACCGTCTGAGCAGACCCCCTCCGTCTGAGCAGACCACCCCCGGGCTACTACTTTAAACGCCGCGTGCTAGCTTAGTGGAGGCCTCCCTGCTCCATCTACGGCTGCCCCCTGGACACTATGATCACTTGGCTACATAGCTGATGCATGCTTGACTGTCCATTAATTCACGGTACTCCATTCTGTTTATTTGTGTTTTATCTGTCGGCTCTGTGCTTTAACTCAGGATCTGTGTGTAGTTAATCCGACCCTCTCTGCCTAGTCGTCGCCATTTTTACCTGTTGTTGCTGTGTTAGACTAGCACCCTGTTATTGCTGCTGTTATCTTACCTGTTGTTTTAGCTAGCTCTCCCAATCAAGACCTGCAATCACTTTATGCCTTATTGTATGTCTCTCTCAAATATCAATATGCCTTGCATACTGTTGTTCAGGCTAGTTATCATTATCATTGTTTTGGTTTGCAATGGACCTGTAGTTCCACTCTCCGTACCTCTGATACCTCCTTGGTCCCACCCCCACACATGCGGTGACCTCACCCATTGAGACCGGCATGTCCAGAGATACAACCTCTCTTATCATCACCCAGTGCCTGGGCTTGCCTCCGCTGTACCCACGCCCACCATACCCCTGTCTGCACATTATGCCCAGAATCTATTCTACCACGCCCATAAATCTGCTCCTTTTATTCTTTGTCCCCAACGCTCTAGGCGACCAGTTTTGATGCCTTTAGCCGCACCCTCATCCTACTACTCCTCTGTTCTCGGGTGATGTGGAGGTAAACCCAGGCCCTGCATGTCCCCAGTCACCCTCATTTGTTGACTTCTGTGATCGAAAAAGCCTTGGCCTCATGCATGTCAACATCAGAAGCCTCCTCCCTAAGTTTGCCTTACTCACCGCTTTAGCACACTCTGCCAACCCTGATGTCCTTGCCGTGTCCGAATCCTGGCTTAGAAAGGCCACCAAAAATTCTGAGATTTCCATACCCAACTATAACACTTTCCGTCAAGATAGAACTGCCAAAGGGGGAGGAGTTGCAATCTACTGCAGAGATAGCCTGCAAAGTTCTGTCATACTTTCCAGGTCTATGCCCAAACAGTTCGACCTTCTAATTTTAAAAATTAATCTCTCCAGAAATAAGTCTCTCACTGTTGCCGCCTGCTACCGATCCCCTCAGCTCCCAGCTGTGCCCTGGACACCATCTGTGATTGATCGCTCCCCATCTAGCTTCAGAGTTTGTTCTGTTAGGTGCCTAAACTGGGATATGCTTAACACCCCGGCAGTCCTACAATCCAAGCTTGATGCCCTCATCTCACACAAATCATCAAGGAACCCACCAGGTACAACCCTAAATCCGTAAACATGGGACCTAATAGACATTATCCTGACCAACCTGCCCTCCAAATACACCTCTGCTGTCTTCAATCAAGATCTCAGCGATCACTGCCTCATTGCCTGTATCCGCCACGGGTCCGCGGTCAAACGACCACCCCTCATCACTGTCAAACGCTCCTTAAAACACTTCTGCGAGCGGCCTTTCTAATCGACCTGGCCCGGGTACCCTGGAAGGATATTGACTCATCCCGTCAGTTGAGGATGCCTGGTCATTCTTTAAATGTTACTTCCTCACCATATTAGACAAGCATGCTCCGTTCAAAAAATGCAGAACCAAGAACAGATATAGCCCTTGGTTCACTCCAGACCTGACTGCCCTCGACCAGCACAAAAACATCCTGTGGCGAACTGCAATAGCATCGAAGAGCCCCCGCGATATGCAACTGTTCAGGGAAGTCAGGAACCAATACACGCGTCAGTCAGGAAAGCAAAGGCCAGCTTTTTCAAGCAGAAATTTGCATCCTGTAGCTCTAACTCCAAAAAGTTCTGGGATACTGTAAAGTCCATGGAGAACAAGAGCACCTCCTCCCAGCTACCACTGCACTGAGGCTAGGTAACACGGTCCACACGATAAATCCGTGATAATCGAAGACTTCAACAAGCATTTCTCAATGGCTGGCCATGCCTTCCTCCTGGCGACTCCAACCTTGGCCAACAGCCCCGCCCCCCCGCTGCTACTCGCCCAGCCTCCCCAGCTTCTCCTTTACCCAAATCCAGATAGCAGATGTTCTGAAAGAGATGGAAAACCTGGACCCATACAAATCAGCTGGGCTTGACAATCTGGACCCCCTATTTCTGAAACTGTCCGCCGCCATTGTCGCACCCCAATCACAGCCTGTTCAACCTCTCCTTCGTATCATCTGAGATCCCCAAGGATTGGAAAGCTGCCGCGGTCATCCC
>NC_036863.1:44924297-44926580 GCF_002910315.2 Salvelinus sp. IW2-2015 | reverse complement strand
CATCTACCATTCCAGTGTTTAATTGCTATATTGTAATTACTTCACCACCATGGCCAATTTATTGCCTTAACTCCCTTATCTTACCTCATTTGCACTAACTGCATATAGACTTTTTGTTTTCTTTGTTCTACTGTATTATTGACTGTATGTTTTGTTTATTCCATGTGTAACTCTGTGTTGTTGTATGTGTCGAATTGCTATGCTTTATCTTGGCCAGGTCGCAGTTGCAAATGAGAACTTGTTCTCAACTAGCCTACCTGGTTAAATAAAGGTGAAATAAAAAAATAAATAAAAAATAAATAAAAAATCCCAGTGGGTCAGAAGTTTACATACTGTACACTCAATTAGTATTTGGTAGCATTGCCTTTAAATTGTTTAACTTGGGTCAAACGTTTCGGGTAGCCTTCCACAAGCTTCACCACAATAAGTTGGGTGAATTTTGGCACATTCCTCCTTACAGAGCTGGTGTAACTGAGTCAGGTTTGTAGGCCTCCTTCCTCGCGCACACTTATCATAATACCTCCATTATATTAACACATTTCCTTTCTGCAAGAATGCAGCCAAGCCAATCAGGCAGTAGTCTACACAGGCAGCATATTTCTGCCAAAATTTTATAATGAATGAATGTGTTTGCGTACCTGGGCCCGTCCCTTTTGTGATGTGAAATAACACATTCATGACTAGCTGTGCTCATGTCGCATACACAGAGTCATATTTGCCTAATTTGGCGTAAACAAAACCAAGACATTTAGGAAGACTAATTAAAACCTGTCTGAGGAAACAAGGTCAGAGGAATGATTTAACAGCTAGTAAGGTTTAGAGACACAGCTCTAGAGTCGGACTTGTAGCCATCATCATGATCATCATCTTAAACAAAACTTTAACCTTTCTAGGACACACGTTCCGCTAGCGGAACCCCTCGACAACATTCCGCTGAAAAGGCAGCGCGGGAAATTCAAAAATACGTAACTTTCACACATTAACAAGTCCAATACAGCAAATGAAAGATAAACATCTTGTTAATCTACCCACCATTTAAAAAATGCTTTACAGCGAAAACACAACATATGATTAAGTTAGATCACCGCCAAGTCCAAAAAACACACAGCCATTTTCCCAGCCAAAGATAGGAGTCACAAAAAGCAGAAATAGAGATAAAATGAATCACTAACCTTTGATGATCTTCATCAGATGACACTCATAGGACATCATGTTACACAATACATGTATGTTTTGTTCGATAATGTGCATATTTGTATCCAAAAATCTCAGTTTACATTGGCGCCATGTTCAGAAATGCCTCCAAAATATCCGGAGAAATTGCAGAGAGCCACATCAAATAACAGAAATACTCATCATAAACTTTGATGAAAGATACATGTTTTACATATAATTAAAGATACACTTGTTCTTAACCTCTAACGAGCCTCTACCCCGGGTCCGGGAGCACCTCCCATCCCCCCACACACTGATTAGCATAGCTAGCATAGCTTCACAAGTAGATAGTAGCATCTAAATATCATTAAATCACAAGTCCAAGACACCAGATGAAAGATACAGATCTTGTGACAGTTTGAAGACAGTGTATGTGACATAAATGGACTTTATCGAACAAAACAAACATTTATTGTGGAACTAGGATTCCTGGGAGTGCATTCTGATGAAGATCATCAAAGGTAAGGGAATATTTATAATGTAATTTCGTATTTCTGTTGACTCCAACATGGCGGAGAAATTTGTTTCTATCTGAGCGCCGTCTCAGATTATTGCATGGTTTGTTTTTTCCGTAAAGTTTTTTTGAAATCTGACACAGGCGTTGCATTAACTTCTTGCAACTATAGGGGGTGCTGTTCCGCATTAGCATATTTGTGTCTCCAAATTAAACTGCCTCGTGCTAAATTCTTGATCGTACAATATGCATATTATTGTTATTATTGGATAGAAAACACCTTCTAGTTTCTATAGAAGTTGGAATTTTGTCTCTGAGTGGTACAGAACAATTACTACAGCACTTTTCATGACAGGGTTCAGATTTCAGAAATGTTTACCCCTGATCTGGGGTCTGTTTTTAAGGCGACAGTGAATGCTATGAAGAAACGACACTGCCTACGTCTTCCTCTGGTGTCTGTATCATCACGTTTTGAATGAAATCGATGGGACATTCACAGCCATTATAAAACCACAAAATGTTTAGGGACCGCCCTTTCTCGTCGTGCGCCTGAAGCGTGAAGGCCATCGGACTTGCCTCGTTCCAAATCGTTTCTAACCAGCAATATTCTCGTG
>NC_036863.1:44880473-44923448 GCF_002910315.2 Salvelinus sp. IW2-2015 | reverse complement strand
GACTATCCCCGTTACGGCCAAGAGGCATGACAGCTCTTATCCAGAGCGACTTACAGTTAGAGTGCATACATTTATTACTACATTATTTTTATTTTTATCACGGATACATCCCTTTCTACCGGCCAAACCCTCACCCGACCCCAGACGACGCTATCGCACAAATTGTAGCGTCCGCCCGAACGAATCTACCCGCGTTGACTGCCGGCTGCGGAACAGAGCCTGGAGCCGCAGAACCAGGAGACCTCTCGGGTGGCGCAGCTATGTTTAATCAGACTGTTCATCATTATGAAGTTTTATTGGTTATAGTGCGGCTAATTATATCAATCTTTATTTAGAACTCGAATTAGTGATAGCTAACTGATGAACGAGTTAACAACAGGTGAGTCAAAAAAAAGTTGGATGTCCTTATTGCTAACCGAGCGATTAGCTAAATAGATTTAACATATTGTGTCATTTCCCTGTAAATAAAACAATCTAAAAAAATCAGCAATGACTGGCTGAATTCACCCCTGTCATAGATAATGTTTTGTTCGATAATGTCCATTATTTATGTCCAAGTAGCTACTTTTGTTAGCACGTTTAGTCACATATCCAAACGCTCGTGCAGGTCCAGGCGAACGTCGGACGAAAACTTCAAAAAGTTATTTTACAGGTCGTAGAAACTTGTCAAACTAAGTATAGAATCAATCTTTAGGATGTTGTTATCATAAATATACAATAACATTCCAACCGGAGAATTCCTTTGTGTCTATAGAAGTAATGGAACGCAAGTCGATATCATGTGGAATGCGCATGACCAGGACCTGGCTCTCTGCCAGACCACTGACTCATTCCCCTCTTATTCAGCTCCACCTCACAGTAGAAGCTTCATTCAAGGTTCTACAGACTGTTGACATCTAGTGGAAGCTGTAGGAAGTGCAAACAGATCCATATCCCACTGAGAATTCAATAGACGATGAGTTGAAAATCGACCAACCTCAGATATCCCACTTCCTGTTTGGATTTTTCTCAGGTTTTCACCTGCCATATGATTTCTGTTATACTCACAGACATCATTCAAACAGTTTTAGAAACTTCAGAGTGTTTTCTATACAATAGTAATAATAATATGCATATATTAGCATCTGGGACAGAGTAGGAGGCAGTTCACTCAGGGCACGCTATTCATCCAAAGTGAAAATGCTGCCCCCTGTTTTAAAGATGCCATTAAACAATGCAAACAAACTTAGTGACAGAAGAGGCAGGACTTGGTCCTAGGGAGAGTCTGACTCCTTGTCCTACAGTAAAGGGAGAAATAAAGAGAACATTCAGGCAAATGTCAACCAAAAAATGATAGGTTACAGCAGGGATCCCCAACCACTAGGCAGCGGACCGGCCTGCCCTTTTTATAGTTTATAGCCTGGCTAATGCACAAATCTGTGACACACACAAACAGATCAGATAACCATTCTTTCCTCCGCAATATTCAAAACACAAACAACCAAGATGGATTTAGGGCCTGCTTAATAACACGTGTAAAACAAGGGTGAGCCGTTGGTCTGTATGGATCGATCTGTGTTTCACTGACGCATAGTCAGTAATGTCCAAGCGCAACAGCACTACTTGTGTGCTGAACAGGTGTTTTCCATGAACGGCCCTGCATGCTTATTACCTTTGCCGAAGGATTAGTATGAATGGATCTGACACGGGTTTAACTTCTTATGGCAGCAAGCCCGATGTCGGTACACTTATGACAACAGCCAGCTCAAGTGCAGGGCGCGAAATTCAAAATATATTTTTTGGTATTTAACTTTCACACATTAACAAGTCCAATACAGCAAATGAAAGATAAACATCTTGTGAATCCAGACAAAAATGTTTTACAGCGAAAACACCACGTATATTTATGTTAGCTCACCACCAAATACAAAAAAGCACAGAAATTTTTCACAGCACAGGTAGCTTGCRCAAAACCAACCAAACTAACCAAGAACCAACCAAACTAACCAAGAAACAACTTCATCAGATGACAGTCTTATAACATGTTATACAATAAATCTATGTTTCTATAAATCTCAGTTTTACATTGCAGCTACCATCACAGCTACCGTCACAAATAGCACCGAAGCAGCCAGAGTAATTACAGACACCAACGTGAAATACCTAAATACTCATCATAAACATTTCTGAAAAATACATGGTGTACAGCAAATGAAAGACAAACATCTTGTGAATCCAGCCAATATTCCGATTTTTAAGTGTTTTACAGCGAAAACACAATATAGCGTTATATTAGCTTACTACAATAGCCAACCACACAACAGCATTGATTCAAGGCAAACGGTAGCGAAGCGGATAGCGACAAACAGCAAATATATTAATTATTTCACTAACCTTCATAAACTTCATCAGATGACAGTCCTATAACATCATATTACACAATACATATATGGTTTGTTCGAAAATGTGCATATTTAGAGCTGAAATCCGTGGTTATACATTGTGCTAACGTAGCATCTTTTCCCAGAATGTCCGGGTATATTTATGACATCACCTATTCTGACCAAATAACTAATCATAAACTTTACTAAAAAATACATGTTGTATAGGAAATGATAGATACACTAGTTCTTAATGCAATCGCCGTGTTAGAATTCTAAAAATAACTTCAGTACGACATCCAGCTTACGTTATAGCGAGAGAGCGCACAAAATCTGGGCGCAAACTAATAGTAAACATGTTCGACAAATATATGAAATAACATCATAAATGGGTCCTACTTTTGTTGAGCTTCCATCAGAATGTTGTACAAGGGGTCCTTTGTCGGGAACAATCGTTGTTTGGTTTTAGAATGGCCTTTTTCCCTCTCGAATTAGCAAGCAGACTAGCCAAGTGCCGCGAAGCTCTCCTTCTGTGAACAAACGCAGAGAACGCAACACGCCTAACCTCCCGAAAAAATTTCAATAATATGATAAAACTATATTGAGAAAACATACTTTACGATGATATTGTCACATTTATCAAATAAAATCAAAGCCGGAGATAGTAGCCGTCTATAACGACAGCTTTTCAGAAGGCAATCCCCGGTTCCTTCTCACGTCATGCCAAGAGCTCTTATTCGACCTCAGATCAAGCTATACACTCCATTTCTTCTCTCACTGCCTATTGACATCTAGTGGAAGGCGTATGAAGTGCATGTATACTAATACATATCAAGCAAATTAATAGGGATGCCCTGGAACAGAGCATCGATTTCAGATTTTCCACTTCCTGTCAGGAAGTTTGCTGAAAAATGAGTTCTGTTTTACTCACAGATATAATTCAAACGGTTTTAGAAACTAGAGAGTGTTTTCTATCCAATAGTAATAATAATATGCATATTGTACGAGCAAGAATTGAGTACAGAGCCGTTTGAAATGGGCACCTTTCATCCAAGCTACTCAATACTGCCCCTGCAGCCCTAAAAAGTTAACCCACTTCAAATTTACAGGGTGAAACCCTAGGTTTTGGTGTGAAAGGGGTATAAGTATTTGCATGGGGCGAGGTTCCCACCACCCTTTCTTATCAATTCATGTTTGCTACACTTCTGAACTAAAATATGAACTGAAGCTTACTTCAAAGGTTATACCTACTAGCTAGCACTTTGCAGTGTCAACATTACAGATTCGTCACATAAACAATATCAAAGAGCCAGCAGAGTCTGGTACTTTTGTCAGGTCAGATATTTAACTTTCTCTCCCAAATAATTGTATTGTTGTTTCTGCTGGAACCAAAAATGATGGTAAGTATTGCTTGATTCATCATCTATGGGAGGTACAATAATCATCTACAGCAACCACAGTTGGTTCCCATACCTCTTACTTAGGGATCTCGACATCTACCAATTCAGTTATGGCATCAATCGCTGCTGATGAGGCCGTCGTCTTGCATTCTTTGTAAGACATTCTATGGATGAACAAAGAACACATTTTCAGTGTGAACCAAAGTGCTGTTGAAAAATGTGTCTTGCACTCCAAAAAGGAACCCATTATAAATGTGTGGGACATACAAACATGGTTTTCAGAATCACTAAGGGTCAAGTGAGCTCTCACCTAAAAAGGTACAAAAATGTACTTTATTATTGCAGGTATTCATTCTAGCTAGAGCAATTACAAGTGCAACAAATCAAATGAAGTTTATTTTATTTCAAATCAAATCAAGTTTATTTTATATAGCCCTTCGTACATCAGCTAATATCTCGAAGTGCTGTACAGACACCCAGCCTAAAACCCCAAACAGCAAGCAATGCAGGTGTAGAAGCACGGTGGCTAGGAAAAACTCCCTAGAAAGGCCAAAACCTAGGAAGAAACCTAGAGAGGAACCAGGCATGAGGGTGGCCAGTCCTCTTCTGGCTGTGCTGGGTGGAGATATAACAGAACTATGCCAAGATGTTCAAAATGTTCATAAGTGACAAGCATGGTCAAATAATAATCATGAATAATTTTCAGTTGGCTTTTCATAGCCGATCATCAAGAGTTGAAAATAGCAGGTCCGGGACAGGTGGCGGTTCCATAACCGCAGGCAGAACAGCTGAAACTGGAATAGCAGCAAGGCCAGGTGGACTGGGGACAGCAAGGAGCCATCACGCCCGGCAGCCCCGACGCACGGTCCCAGGGCTCAGGTCCTCCGAGGAGAGAAAGAGAGAGAGAAGGAGAGAGCCAAGATTTTCAAAATGTTCATAAATGACAAGCATGGTCAAATAATATCAGGAATAAATGTCAGTTGGCTTTTCATAGCCGATCATTAAGAATTGAAAACAGCAGGTCTGGGACAGGTAGGGGTTCCATAACCGCAGGCAGAACAGTTGAAACTGGAATAGCAGCAGGGCCAGGCGGACTGGGGACAGCAAGGAGTCATCATGCCCGGTAGTCCTGACGTATGGTCCTAGGGCTCCGGTCCTCCGAGAGAGAGAAAGAAAGAGAGAAGGAGAGAATTAGAGAGAGCCAAGATTTTCAAAATGTTCATAAATGACAAGCATGGTCAAATAATAATCAGGAATAAAAGTCATTGGTTTTTCATAGCCGATCATTAAGAGTTGAACAGGTAGGGGTTCCATAACAGCAGGCAGAACAGTTGAAACTGAACAGCAGCAAGGCCAGGTGACTGGGACAGCAAGGAGTCATCATGCCCGGTTTGCCGTGACGTATGGTCCTAGGGCTCAGGTTCTCCGAGAGAGAGAAAGAAAGAGAGAACGAGAGAATTAGAGAGAGCATACTTAAATTCACACAGGACACTGATAAGATAGGAGAAGTACTCCAGGTATAACCAACTGACCCCAGCCCCCCGACACATAAACTACTGCAGCATAAATACTGGAGGCTGAGACAGGAGGGGTCAGGAGACACTGTGGCCCCATCCGATGATACCCCCGGACAGGGCCAAACAGGAAGGATATAACCCCACCCACCTTGCCAAAGCACAGCCCCCACACCACTAGAGGGATATCTTCTAACCACCCAACTTACAATCCTGAGACAAGGCCGAGTATAGCCCACAAAGATCTCCACCACAGCACAAACCAAGGGGGGGCGCCAACCCAGACAGGAAGATCATGTCAGTAACTCAACCCACTCAAGTGACGCACCCCTCCTAGGGACGCATGAAAGAGCACCAGTAAGCCAGTGACTCAGCCCCTGTAATAGGGTTAGGGCAGAGAATCCCAGTGGAGAGAGGGGGAACCGGCCAGGCAGAGACAGCAAGGGCGGTTCGTTGCTCCAGAGCCTTTCCGTTCACCTTCACACTCCTGGGCCAGACTACACTCAATCATATGACCTACTGAAGAGATAAGTCTTCAGTAAAGACTTAAAGGTTGAACCGAATCTGCGTCTCTCACATGGGTAGGCAGACTATTCCATAAAAATGGAGATCTATAGGAGAAAGCCCTGCCTCCCGCTGTTGCTTAGAAATTCTAGGGACAATTAGGAGGCCTGCGTCTTGTGACCGTAGCGTACGTGTAGGGATGTACGGCAGGACCAACTCGGAAAGATAGGTAGGAGCAAGCCCATGTAACGCTTTATAGGTTAACTTCTTGCAACTATAGGGGGTGCTGTTCCGCATTAGCATATTTGTGTCTCCAAATTAAACTGCCTCGTGCTAAATTCTTGATCGTACAATATGCATATTATTGTATTATTGGATAGAAAACACCTTCTAGTTTCTATAGAAGTTGGAACTTTGTCTCTGAGTGTACAGAACAATTTCTACAGCACTTTTCATGACAGGGTTCAGATTTCAGAAATTTTTACCCCTGATCTGGGGTCTGTTTTTAAGGCGACAGTGAATGCTATGAAGAAACCGACACTGCCTACGTCTTCCTCTGGGTGTCTGTACGTCATCACGTTTGAATGAAATCTATTGCACAATCCCAGCCATTATAAAACCACAAATGTTTAGGGACCGCCCTTTCTCGTCGTGCGCCTGAAGCGTGAAGGCCACGGACTTGCCTCGTTCCAAATCGTTTTCTAACCAGCAATAATTCTCCGGTCATGTTTTCAGTCGTTATAGTTGTTAAAAACATCATATGTAGTTAATTTGAACCGTTTTATAGCAATTTATATCCGTTTAGTGCGATTTTGAGGAATTCTTTGTTGTGCACTCTGAAAGTTTGGACACGTTTTGGGGTCCCGTTCGATCGTTAGTGGATATTTCGAAGGACAGAGGCATCTATCGACCAAAAGACGTTTATAACATTGAAAGGATACATTGCCCAAGAATCTGATGGAAGAACAGCTCAAAGTAAGCAATATTTATATATAAATCGTGTTTCTGTCGAAATATTTTAAACGCATATTTCGCCATTTTTGTTTGGTATAGCTTCACTTGGCGAACCCTGTATTGAAAAGTAAGGATAATTTTAAAAATGTAAATCAGCGGTTGCATTAAGAACTAATTTGTCTTTCGATTGCTGTCAACCCTGTATTTTTTAGTCAAGTATATGATTAGCTTTCAATTAAACTAGATCACTCTGATAGATGACGTCAGACATATTGAGGCTTGATTTCCTAGTATTTTTATTGTGTAACCACGGTTGTGTATGGCTAAATATGCACCTTTTCGAACAAACTGTATATGTATATTGTAAAATGATGTTACAGGAGTGTCATCGGAAGAATTCTGAGAAGGTTAGTGAAAAATTAATATATATTTGGCGGTGATTACGTTATAGCGCTCTTTGGCTGAATCGATGCTCTGGTAACGTTTGCACATGTGGTATGCTAACTTATCGATTTATTGTGTTTTCGCTGAAAAACGCTTAGAAAATCTGAAATATGGTCTGAAATCACAAGAACTGGGTCTTTCCATTGCTATGCTGTCTATTTTTATGAAATGTTTTATGATGAGTAAATTGGTCATACACGTTGCTCTATCTAGTAATTCTAGTCGATTTGTGATGGTGGGCAATTGTAAACTGTGATTTCTACCTGAAATATGCACTTTTTTTAACAAAAACTATCCTATACCATGAATATGTTATCAGACTGGCATCTGAAGAGGTTTTTTCTTGGTTAGTGGATATCAATATCTTAGTTGAGCCGAATTGGTGATAGCACCTGAAGGAGTAAGAAACTGATGGAGTTAGAATAGTGGTGTATTTTGCTAACGTGTTTAGCAATAGATTTACATATTTTGTCTTCCCTGTAAAACATTTAAAAATCTGAAAAATGGTGGCTTTATTCACAAGATCTGTATCTTTCATCTGGTGTCTTGGACTTGTGATTTAATGATATTTAGATGCTACTATCTACTTGTGAAGCTATGCTAGCTATGCTAATCAGTGTGTGGGGGGATGGGGGGTGMTCCCGGACCCGGGGTAGAGGCTCGTTAGAGGTTAACAGTAAAACCTTGAAATCAGCCCTTGCCTTAACAGGAAGCCAGTGTAGGGARGCTAGCACTGGAGTAATATGATCAAATTTCTTGGTTCTAGTCAGGATTCTAGCAGCCGTATTTAGCACTAACTGAAGTTTATTTAGTGCTTTATCCGGGTAGCCGGAAAGTAGAGCATTGCAGTAGTCTAACCTAGAAGTAACAAATGCATGGATTAATTTTTCTGCATCATTTTTTGACAGAAAATTTCAGATTTTTGCAATGTTACGTAGATGGAAAAAAGCTGTCCTTGAAACAGTCTTGATATGTTCGTCAAAAGAGAGATCAGGGTCAAGAGTAACGCCGAGGTCCTTCACAGTTTTATTTGAGACGACTTTACAACCATCAAGATTAATTGTCAGATTTAACAGAAGATCTCTTTGTTTCTTGGGACCTAGAACAAGCATCTCTGTTTTGTCCGAGTTTAAAAGTAGAAAGTTTGCAGCCATCCACTTCCTTATGTCTGAAACACAGGCTTCTAGCGAGGGCAATTTTGAGGCTTCACCATGTTTCATTGAAATGTACAGCTGTGTGTCATCCGCATAGCAGTGAAAGTTAACATTATTTAATACACTGTTTAATACTTCTAAGGACAATTATATTAATGCATCAGGTATTACTGTAGGAATGCAAATGTAATTACAGATATTATCACATAGGAGCTATTACTATTTGTCTACATTGTATATCATTTTTGTTGTATTAGGTTATTACTTATGTGGAAATTGGTATATCACTTCTTAAGTAACTCCAATGTTGGTAACAACTTTGATTGGCTCCCAAGTGGTGCAGTGGTCTAAGACACTGCATCTCAGTGCAAGGGGCATTACTGTTGTACCTGGTTTGATTCCAAGCTGCATCACATCTGGCGGTGATTGGGAGTCCCATAGGGTGGCACACAGTTGGCAAAGCGTCTTCTGGGGTAGGCCGTCATTGTAAATAAGAATGTGTTCTTAACTGACTTGCCTAGTTAAAACTTCTTATGGCTGCAATCCCGCTACCGGGATCGATATGACAACAGCCAGTGATAGTGCAGGGCGCCAAATTCAAACAACAGAAATCTCATAATTRAAATTCCTCAGACAWTCATGTGTCTTATATCATTTTAAAGGTAATCTTGTTGTTAATCCCACCAAAGTGTCCGATTTCAAATATGCTTTTCAGCGAAAGCACTACAAACGATTATGTTAGGTCAACACAAAACCACAATAAGCACAGCCATTTTTCCAGCGAAAGATAGCTTTCACAAAAAACAGAAATAGAGATAAAATTAATCACTAACCTTTGATTATCTTCATCAGATGACACTCATAGGACTTCATGTTACACAATACATGCATGTTTTGTTTGATAAAGTTCATATTTATATCCAAAAATCTCAGTTTACATTGGCTCATTATTTTTCAGTAATGTTTTGCTTCCAAAACATCCAGTGATTTTGCAGAGAGCCACATCAATTTACATAAATACTCATAATAAACATTGATAAAAGATACAAGTATTATGCATGGAACTTTAGATAAACTTCTCCTTAATGCAACCGCTGTGTCAGATTTCAAAAAAGCTTTACCGAAAAAGCACACCATGCTATAATCTGAGTACAGGGCTCACAGACCAAAACAAGCCATACAGATACCCGCCATGTTGTGGAGTCAACAGAAGTCAGAAATAGCATTATAAATATTCACTTACCTTTGATGATCTTCATCAGAATGCACTCCCAGGAATCCCAGTTCCACAATAAATGTTTGATTTGTTCGATAATTTGATTTGTTCGACATAATTTATGTCCAAAAACCTCCTTTTTGTTCGCGCGTTTAGTTCACAAATCCAAATTCATGATGCGCAGGCCAGACGAAAAGTAAAAAGATTCCATTACAGTTCGTAGAAACATGTCAAACGATGTATAGAATCAATCTTTAGGACGTTTTTAACATAACTCTTCAATAATGTTTCAACCGGAGAATTCCTTTGTCTTTAGAAAGGAAAAGGAACGCAACTACCTCTCACGGGCGCGCGCATGACTGAGCTCATGGCATTCTGCCAGACCTCTTACTCAATCAGCTCTTATTCTCTCCTCCTTCACAGTAGAAGCCTGCAACAAGGTTCTAAAGACTGTTGACATCTAGTGGAAAACTTAGGAAGTGCAATATGACCCCATAGACCCTGTATATTGGATAGGCAAAGACTTGAAAACCTACAAACCTCAGATTTCCCACTTCCTGATTGGATTTTTTTTCATGTTTTTGCCTGCCATATGAGTTCTGTTATACTCAGACATCATTCAAACAATTTTAGAAACTTCAGAGTGTTTTCTATCCAAATCTACTAATTATATGCATATCTTAGCTTCTGGGCCTGAGTAGCAGGCAGTTTACTCTGGGCACCTTATTCATCCAAGCTACTCAATACTGCCCCCAGCCATAAGAAGTTAAGGGCTTGTATGTAAGCATTGCACTGTAAGGTCGTCGCATGTGACACATTTTTTTAAATATGTTTTGATTCGATTTTTTTACCTTCAGAGGTAAATGTTTCAAACCAGTTGGTGTTTTTGTTGTTATGTACTGTCCTCAAACAATAGTATGGTATTTTTTACTGTAAATTGGACAGTGCAGTTAGATTAACAATAATGTAATCTTTCTGCCCAGGTAAGACATGTCTATATCCTGGGAAATGTTCTTGTTACTTACTTGAGGCCAAAGGCCAAAGAAGGCCTAACCATAAGAAGCTAGCAATGATCAACAACCAATTTGACAGAGCTTGAAGAATCTTGAAAAGAATAAAGGGCAAATGTTGCACAATTCAGTTGTGGACAGCTCTTAGAGACTAAGCTCTTAGAGACCCAGAAAGACTCACAGCTGTAATCGCTGCCAAAGGTGATTCTAACATTGACTCAGGGATGTGAATGAGATATTCCTGTATTTCCTTTTCAATACATTTGCAAACATTTAAAAAAACGTTTTCACTTTGTCATTATGGGGTGTTGTGTGTAGATGTGTGAGAAAAAAAATACATTTAATCGATTTTGTAATCCCTCTAGCCCAGCAGACAGATGAGACCACAGTAACACCCCTGCTGCAGGGGCCTCTGTGTGTCTGTGTGTGTGTGAGTGCAGGTGTGGTATTTTCTCTGCCTATAGCATGACACAAACTTAAGCATGCAGACAAAATCACTAGCATACACACTTACGCACAGATTTAGTGTTTCTAGAGTAGGGAGGGTATGTGAATGTTAACAAGGTCTCACAGTCTCACTGCAAAACTACATGACGTTTGTCCACATTTATCCAAAAACAAATACCTACTGAAAAACCTGACTTTTGTCTATATCTCTCCAAACGTCAACTTTCAAATTTGCTCCAAACATTACATTTTGAAGTGTTTGTTGACACCGGAGTGTCACTAGGATAGAACACACAACCGGTTGAAACTAGATAACACAGCCACGAAGTTGGATTCCACAAACACAAAGTCAAAATTGTCTGTTTGGTCTCAATTTCAAGTTAGAGTTAGGCATAAGGTTAGCAGTGTGGTTAAGGTTAGGGTTAAGGTTATGGTTATGGATAGGGGGCAGTATTCGAAAGTTTGGATGAATGAGGTGGCCAAAGTAAACTGCCTGTTACTCAGGCCCAGAAGCTAGGATATGCATATAATTGGTACTATTGGATAGAAAACACTGTAAAGTTTCCAAAAATGTTAAAATAATGTATAACAAAACTGATATAGCAGGCGAAAACCCGAGGACAATCCATCCAGAATTATTATTTTGGGAGGTGACACCATTTAAAATGCCTGTCTATGGGGAAATCAATGGAAATCCTTCCATATTGCAGTTCCTAGGGCTTCCAGTAGATGTCAACAGTCTTTAGAAAGAGTTTCAGGCTTGTTTTTTGAAAAATGAGCTAGAATTTGTAGTTTTTCTAAGTGGCTCCCATTTTGGCTGTAGTGTTATGACGCGCGTGGATGAGAGCGCACACTTCGTTATTTATCTCTGGTAATGAACATCCTATTCTCCGTCTTAAATGTTATAATTTATTTACATATTAGGGTACCTGAGGATTGATTAGAAACATTGTTTGACTTATTTGGACGAAGTTTATTGGTAATGTTTGGGATTCACTTTGTATGCGTTTTGAACAAGGGAAACCGGTGGATTATTGAATGAAGCGCGCCAAATAAACTGGCTTTTTATGGATATAAAGAAGGACTTTATCGAACAAAATGACCATTTGTTATGTAGCTGGGACCATTTGGATTGCAAACAGAGGAAGATCTTCAAAGGTAAGTGATTTATTTTATCGCTATTTATGACTTTCGTGATGCCTCTGCTTGGTTGGAAAATGTTTTTAATGCTTTTGTACGTGGGGCGCTGTCCTCACGTACAAAATCATGGTATGCATGGTATGCTTTCGCCGTAAAGCCTTTTTGAAATCTGACAAAGCGGCTGGACTAACAAGAAGTTAAGCTTTTAACCTCTCTTGGGTACGTGAGACGTTAGCATCCCACCTCTTCAACAGCCAGTGAAACTGCTGGGCGCCAAATTCAAATACAGAAATACTCATTATAAAAATTCAGAAAACAAAACATATTTTACATAGGTTTAAAGACTTCTTGTGAATCCAACCACGGTGTCAGATTTTAAAAAATGCTTTACGGCAAAAGCATACCTTACGATTATTTGAGAACATAGCCCACTAGACAAATCATTACAAACAGTAACCAGCCAAATCAGTTCTGTTATACTCACAGACACTATTTTAACAGTTTTGGAAACTTTAGAGTGTTTTCTATGCAAATCTACCAGTCTAGGCCCGAGAACCAGGCAGTTTAATTTGGGCATGCATTTCATCCAAAATTCCGAATGCTGCCCCCTACCCTTGAGAAGTTAACCGATGTATAACACTCGTATTTTCATGAATGTTTAATATTTTTATTTTTATTCTGTACAGGTTTACTTCATTTCACTATGTCAATTAAGTAATTATTATGCCATCTGGTTTTCTTTTAGTGGGACTATAATTTGTTTTTCAACAAGACAATGACCCAAAACACACCCCCAGCTGTGTAAGGGCTATTTGACCAAGAAGGAGAGTGATGGAGTGCTGCATCAGATGACCTGGCCTCCACAATCACCCAACCTCAACCAAATTGAGATGATTTGGGATGAGTTGGGCTGCAGAGTGAAGGAAAAGCAGCCAACAAGTGCTCAGCATATTGGAAAAGCATTCCAGGTGACAACCTCATGAGGCTTGTTGAGAGAATGGCAAGTGCGCAAAGCTGTCATCAAGGCAAAGGGTGGCTACTTTGAAGAATCTAAAATCTATTTTGTTTAACACTTTCTTGCTTAATAGATGATTCCATATGTGTTATTTCATAGTTTTGATGTCTTCACTATTATTCTACAATGTAGAATTATTTTTATTATTATTTATTTGACAAGGTAAGTTGACTAAGAACACATTCTCATTTACAGCAACAACCTGGGGAATAGTTACAGGGGAGAGGAGGGGGATGTACCAATTGTACACTGGGGATTATTAGGTGACTGTGATGGTTTGAGGGCCAGATTGGGAATTTAGCCAGGACACCAGGGTTAACACCCCTACTCTTACAATAAGTGCCATGGGATCTTTAATGACCTCAGAGAGTCAGGACACCCGTTTTAACATCCCATCCGAAATACAGCACCCTACACAGGGCAGTGTCCCCAATCACTGCCCTGGTGCATTGGGATATATTTCAGACCAGAGGAAAGAGTGCCTCCTACAGGGACTCCAACACCACTTCCAGCAGCATCTGGTCTCCCATCCAGGGACTGACCAGGACCAACCCTGCTTAGCTTCAGAAGCAAGCCAGCAGTGGAATGCAGGGTGTATGCTGCTGGCTGAAAAATATGAACAATTAAGAAAAACCCTTGAATGAGTAGGTGTATCCAAACTTTTGACTGGTACTGCATGTCAGGTTTGGAGTTACCATGCCAAAAGGTTTTTGTCCAGGTGGCAGGTAGCCTAGTGGTTAGAGTGTTGGGCCAGTAACTGAAATGTTTCTAAATCAAATCCTTGAGCTGACAAGGTAAACATCTGTTGTTCTACCCCTGAACAAGGCAGTTAACCCACTGTTCCTAGGCTGCCATTGTAAGTAGGACATTGTTCTAGTTAAATTAAATAAAAACCAATAAGGACATTCACCTATAGTTGATGAGAACATTTGATCAAATGCTCAAGACAGGCTTGATTTAAACTCCTGCCGGCTAACTAGTTTCATTCATGAATGTCCTTTGTTTAATTTAATCTCTTACCCTACATTGAGGGTACTCCTATATTGTAATTACATCTGGAAAATATATTATTTATTTGCATCAATGATTGCGGAAGATGTCTTCAATGAGCACACCAATGATCACAAATGGGATAGAAATTAAGAAAATTCATTACATTTTCATGGGTAGTAGTGGAAGTTTTATAGCCTAATGTGAAAACAGTGTAATGTAATTACATAATTTAACCTATTAAATTCACTTCACAGGGCAATTCATCACTTCACAGGGCAATTTTGAAACATGTATCTTGCATTTTTTGCTATTTGATTAACTGGTTGTTAAAACCGCTAAACTTGGAAGATTTCCTTATGTTGTGTTTTAGTGATTAAACCAATGTATTCATTATATTTCACTGTAAACTTCTTTTTTGGATCAATGGTTGTGTGGTGAAAGATGTCTACAAACAAAATGAATGCACAGGTTTTGAACATAAGACTGGCTGTGTTACATGTGTGACTAGTTTGGAGTTTTGTAGTTTCACCACGAGTTTCACCACGAGTTTTGAAAATTCACCACATACTTGTGAAAATAGTGCCTAAGTGAGAAAAAAAAACTATAATGGGCTGTAAGGGGGCACCACTCTCCCTCTCTCTCCTCCTCTCAATTCAGTTCAATTCAAGTGGCTTTATTGCTATGGGAAACATATGTTTACATTGCCAAAGCAAGTGTAATGGATAAACAAAAGTGAAATAATCAATAAAAAGTGAACAGTAAATATTACACTCACGGAAGTTCCAAAAGAATAAAGACATTTAAAAGATCAAATTGGGTCCATATACAGTGTTGTAACGATGTGCAAATTCAATTTAAAAAGGGAAAATATGTTTTGTATTTACAGTGGTGTTTGTTCTTCACTGGTTTCCCTTTTCTTGAGGCAACAGGTCACAAATATTGCTGCTGTGATTGCAAACTTTGTTATTTCACCCAATAGATATTGGAGTTTATTAAAATTTGATTTGTTTTCTAATCCTTTGTGTGTCTGTGTAATCTGAGGGAAATATGTGTCTCTAATATGGTCATACATTTGGCAGGAGGTTATGAAGTTCAGTTTCCACCTCATTTTGTTGGCAGTGTGCAGTGGTCAGATATTCTGCCACTGTGTACTCTGTTTAGGGCCACATAGCATTCTAGTTTGCTCAGTTTTTTTGTTAATTCTTTCCAATGTGTCAAATAATTCTCTTTTTGTTTTCTCATGATTTGGTTGGGTCTAATTGTGTTGCTGTCCTGGAGCTCTGTGGGGTCTGTTTGTGTTTGTGAACAGAGCTCCAGGACCAGCTTGCTTAGGGGACTCTTCTCCAGGTTCATCGCTCTGTAGGTGATGGTTTGGTTATGGAAGGTTTGGGAATCACTTTCTTTTAGGTGGTGCTCTCTCTCGCTCTCTCCCTCCATTTGAGACTCTAAGAATGTATAGTCTGTGTGTGTGTGTGTTGTGTGTGTGTGTGGTGTGTGTGTGTGGTGTGTGTGTGTGTGTGTGTGTGTGTGTGTGTGTGTGTGTGTGTGTGTGTGTGTGTGTGTGTGTGTGTGTGTGTGTGTGTGTGTGTGTGTGTGTGCATGTGTGTGTTGTGTGTGTGTGTTTGGTGTGTGTACCCTGACCGTGTGTAAAGGAAGGGGCATGGAAGAGTTTGCCCTTGAACTTGAGATAAAACTATTGTTTGAGTACCTTGACATACTGTATTCTAAGGTAAGACACAGATGCTTGGAGTATCATCTAGGAAAGAACAAACATCATTTAGGACGAACACAGTAACAATTTTTGGGGGGTGAAATTCTGAATTATTAAAAAAAGTAATTTATACTTCATTTAACTTAGAATATTACTTTATTTCATTTAACATATTTAACATTCAATATTTTGTATGGTTTTTAAACACCAAAAATGAGGCAGAAAAGTCCTTCTGCAAATAATACTTTTTTTGCCTTTACATGCACATACACACACACATTCTCTTGGGGGAAAATGTTTCTGTGTCTGTCAGAAAACCAGCAGCACCCCTCCTCTCTCTCTCTCACTCTCTCTCTCTCTCTCTCTTTCTCCCTCTCTGTTTCTCTCTCCCTCTGCCCACTTCTCTGGAAGGAGGAAGAAAGGAATTAAATATTGAACACTTTCATGGATGGACCTTCTCTTTTGAATATAACAGCACATGCATGTTAGAGTGCACAAGTATGAACGCACACACGCACACGCACACACACACAACAATGAGCAATACCACATTACATCCAAAATAAGAACAAGACCTTGAGCCTTGTGGATCACTTAATCATTTCTGTGTTTCTTAATTTGTTATATCAGACAATTCTTCCTGTACTATTACAATTGTATTTTTATTTTTAATATGAATCTGTTTTTGAAGCTGAGCGCTTTGTAACAGTGGTACAATCGTAAGAGGATGGGTATCAAAAGAAAGAGTGGCCGTGAGGAGTTTTAATATAACAGTCTTAGGATGGCATGCCATGATCTAGTTATCATTGTATTTTAATTATAGCGCTCGGGGTACTGGGTTAATCTATTACGGTTTCTGGTATTTTTTAAATACAAAGCAAGGATACACAAACTCACAATCCAGCTAGCACATAACGTTCTGAGAACCATATGTTTCTTGGTCAGAGCGTGTTGTCCTGTGGTTATTTTGCGTACAACCTCCCCACAACTTTCTGTGAATGGTGTAGGATAGTTGCTTGGGTTGGCGCATTCTCATCACGTTTAAGAAACTTGACAAAAACAAAAGAAAAGGTGATATTTTCTTGGTATTTCATTACTTTAAAACCAACCAGTAAGTTCCAAATAAAATATAATATATATTTTTTTTAATTGCAAAATTAATAGATAAAAAGTTTTGTATCGACACTCGTGGCCAAACAAAACACGTGTGTTCTTTTCTCTCCTTCACGTGCAGAGACAAGCTGTTGAGGGGCGCGCACTCAACAACCCGGTCGCATTCCGCTTCGCTCCACAGGTAGTATCACATTTTCATTTCATTTCATTACAGTACAACGGTTTGATTTGTTTGATCGTAGCTAGCTACATAGCTAGCTACATAGCCGTCTTTGTATCAAAGATAATTGTGTAGTCTAGAGCGATTTTCTAGGTTAGCTAGTCAGCTATTGTCGTTCTTTTAACGCAACGTAACGTAATCAACACTGCTAGCTAGCCAGCTAGCCCCCGAATAGTGTAGTGTTAGCTAGCTACATTAGTTGGGTCTTTGCTTGTCTTCGTATCCAAGATAATTGTGTAGTTTAGAGTGTGTAGTTTTTAGAGTGATTATCTTAATTTACCGAGGTTAGCTAGCCAGCTATTTGTCGTCCTTAACGTAGGAGACACTGCTAGTTAGCCAACAGCTAGCCAACGTCTACCGAATAGAACTTCCGCACTCAACAACCCGGTCGCATTCCGCTTCGCTCCACAGGTAGTATCACATTTTCATTTCATTTCAGTACAGTACAACGGTTTGATTTGTTTGATCGTAGCTAGCTACATAGCTAGCTACATAGCCGTCTTTGTATCAAGATAATTGTGTAGTCTAGAGCGATTTTCTAGGTTAGCTAGCCAGCTATTGTCGTTCTTTTAACGCAACGTAACGTAATCAACACTGCTAGCTAGCCAGCTAGCCCCCAAATAGCAGCACTGTAGAAACTATTACACTCAACGGAACGACTTGATTAGTGTAGTGTCAACAACGCAGCCACTGCCAGCTAGCCTACAAAGTCAACAACGCAGCCACTGCCAGCTAGCCTACTTCAGCAGTACTGTATCATTTAATCATTTTAGTCAATAAGATTCTTGCTACGTAAGCTTAACTTTCTGAACATTCGAGACGTGTAGTCCACTTGTCATTCCAATCTCCTTTGCATTAGCGTAGCCTCTTCTGTAGCCTGTCAACTATGTGTCTGTCTATCCCTGTTCTCTCCTCTCTGCACAGACCATACAAACGCTCCACACCGCGTGGCCGCGGCCACCCTAATCTCGTGGTCCCAGCGCGCACGACCCACTGGAGTTCCAGGTCTCCGGTAGCCTCTGGAACTGCCGATCTGCGGCCAACAAGGCAGAGTTCATCTCAGCCTATGCCTCCCTCCAGTCCCTCGACTTCTTGCACTGACGGAAACATGGATCACCACAGATAACACTGCTACTCCTACTGCTCTCTCTTCGTCCGCCCACGTGTTCTCGCACACCCCGAGAGCTTCTGGTCAGCGGGGTGTGGCACCGGGATCCTCATCTCTCCCAAGTGGTCATTCTCTCTTTCTCCCTTACCCATCTGTCTATCGCCTCCTTTGAAATCCATGCTGTCACAGTTACCAGCCCTTTCAAGCTTAACATCCTTATCATTTATCGCCCTCCAGGTTCCCTCGGAGAGTTCATCAATGAGCTTGATGCCTTGATAAGCTCCTTTCCTGAGGACGGCTCACCTCTCACAGTTCTGGGCGACTTTAACCTCCCCACGTCTACCTTTGACTCATCCTCTCTGCCTCCTTCTTTCCACTCCTCTCCTCTTTTGACCTCACCCTCTCACCTCCCCCCCTACTCACAAGGCAGGCAATTCGCTCAAACTCATCTTACTAGATGCTGTTCTTCCACTAACCTCATTGCAACTCCCCTCCAAGTCTCCGACCACTACCTTGTATCCTTTTCCCTCTCGCCTCATCCAAAACTTTCCACACGTCCCCTACTCGGATGTATCGCGCCGTCCCAACCTTCGCTCTCTCTCCCCGCTACTCTCTCCTCTTCCATCCTATCATCTCTTCCTCTGCTCAAACCTTCTCCAACCTATCTCCTGATTCTGCCTCCTCAACCCTCCTCTCCTCCCTTTCTGCATCCTTTGACTCTCTCTGTCCCCTATCCTCCAGGCCGGCTCGGTCCTCCCCTCCCGCTCCGTGGCTCGACGACTCATTGCGAGCTCACAGAACAGGGCTCGGGCAGCCGAGCGGAAATGGAGGAAAACTCGCCTCCCTGCGGACCTGGCATCCTTTCACTCCCTCCTCTCTACATTTTCCTCTTCTGTCTCTGCTGCTAAAGCCACTTTCTACCACTCTAAATTCCAAGCATCTGCCTCTAACCCTAGGAAGCTCTTTGCCACCTTCTCCTCCCTCCTGAATCTCCTCCCCCTCCCCCCCCTCCTCCCTCTCTGCAGATGACTTCGTCAACCATTTTGAAAAGAAGGTCGACGACATCCGATCCTCGTTTGCTAAGTCAAACGACACCGCTGGTTCTGCTCACACTGCCCTACCCTGTGCTCTGACCTCTTTCTCCCCTCTCTCTCCAGATGAAATCTCGCGTCTTGTGACGGCCGGCCGCCAACAACCTGCCCGCTTGACCCTATCCCTCCTCTCTTCCCAGACCATTTCCGGAGACCTTCTCCCTTACCTCACCTCGCTCATCAACTCATCCCTGACCGCTGGCTACGTCCCTTCCGTCTTCAAGAGAGCGAGAGTTGCACCCCTTCTGAAAAAACCTACACTCGATCCCTCCGATGTCAACAACTACAGACCAGTATCGCTTCTTTCTTTTCTCTCCAAAACTCTTGAACGTGCCGTCCTTGGCCAGCTCTCCCGCTATCTCTCCAGAATGACCTTTTTGATCCAAATCAGTCAGGTTTCAAGACTAGTCATTCAACTGAGACTGCTCTTCTCTGTATCACGGAGGCGCTCCGCACTGCTAAAGCTAACTCTCTCTCCTCTGCTCTCATCCTTCTAGACCTATCGGCTGCCTTCGATACTGTGAACCATCAGATCCTCCTCTCCACCCTCTCCGAGTTGGGCATCTCCGGCGCGGCCCACGCTTGGATTGCGTCCTACCTGACAGGTCGCTCCTACCAGGTGGCGTGGCGAGAATCTGTCTCCTCACCACGTGCTCTCACCACTGGTGTCCCCCAGGGCTCTGTTCTAGGCCCTCTCCTATTCTCGCTATACACCAAGTCACTTGGCTCTGTCATAACCTCACATGGTCTCTCCTATCATTGCATGCAGACGACACACAACTAATCTTCTCCTTTCCCCCTTCTGATGACCAGGTGGCGAATCGCATCTCTGCATGTCTGGCAGACATATCAGTGTGGATGACGGATCACCACCTCACAACTCCAT
This sequence comes from Salvelinus sp. IW2-2015, assembly GCF_002910315.2. Classification (NCBI taxonomy): domain Eukaryota; kingdom Metazoa; phylum Chordata; class Actinopteri; order Salmoniformes; family Salmonidae; genus Salvelinus; species Salvelinus sp. IW2-2015. Next base: position 44,903,168 of record NC_036863.1, on the reverse strand, counting down.
TGTGTCCTCCTCCCAGAGCGCTTAGAACCTTGGCGTGATCCTGGACAAACCCCTGTCGTTCTCAACTAACACAAGGCGGTGGCCCGTTCCTGTAGGTTCATGCTCTACAACATCCGCAGAGTACGACCCTGCCTCACACAGGAAGCGGCGCAGGTCCTAATCCAGGCACTTGTCATCTCCCGCTGGATTACTGCAACTCGCTGTTGGCTGGGCTCCCTGCCTGTGCCATTAAACCCCTACAACTCATCCAGAACGCCGCAGCCCGTCTGGTGTTCAACCTTCCCAAGTTCTCTCACGTCACCCCGCTCCTCCGCTCTCTCCACTGGCTTCCAGTTGAAGCTCGCATCCGCTACAAGACCATGGTGCTTGCCTACGGAGCTGTGAGGGGAACGGCACCTCAGTACCTCCAGGCTCTGATCAGGCCCTACACCCAAACAAGGGCACTGCGTTCATCCACCTCTGGCCTGCTCGCCTCCCTACCACTGAGGAAGTACAGTTCCCGCTCAGCCCAGTCAAAACTGTTCGCTGCTCTGGCCCCCCAATGGTGGAACAAACTCCCTCACGACGCCAGGACAGCGGAGTCAATCACCACCTTCCGGAGACACCTGAAACCCCACCTCTTTAAGGAATACCTAGGATAGGATAAAGTAATCCTTCTCACCCCCCCCCTTAAAAGATTTAGATGCACTATTGTAAAGTGGCTGTCCTTTCCACGGTGGATGTCATAAGGTGAATGCACCAATTTGTAAGTCGCTCTGGATAAGAGCGTCTGCTAAATGACTTAAATGTAAATGTAAATGTAAAAGCTTAATTTGCTATTTGTGTCACTTCAAAGTGATAAAAAATACGTTTTCACAAGTCATAAGTACAGTAGCTTTGTTTACAAATTGCATGTCAGATTTCTCTAGGTTTTTATTGATCATTTTTGACACGCATCTTGTAGGCCTATCTGTTCCTCTGATCCATCCACAACTACAGCAACACATCAGCAATACAAATAGGCCTATCTATATCCCTCGCATTATAAACAAGACTCGTTATAAATGAGAGTTGAGTTATACAGAATAAAAGTGTAATTTAGCTGACAAATGCTTGTGGTAAAGGTTCATATATTGGCTCTGGCTGTTGATAGATTCTCATACCCATTGCTAAATGTGCATACCAGTGGTGTAGCCTACTAGGGCCAAAAACACTTACGTACGTGCACTTACTTGCAAACTTTCCTGGAGATGTTAGCTGGCTAACTGTTTTCCTCTTGGTAGTTATGTTTACGTTTGCAACCTTTTGAATGAAAATGTAATTTATAATTCAACATAGGACAGCTAGTTGCTGACCCAGCTAGAACATAATGTTCCGAGAACCATATATTGCATGGAGCTTGGTGACGAATGGTTGTCTTATGGTTATTTGCGTACAACATTCCTGCAACTTTCTGGAAATGGTGCAGGGTAGTTAATTGGTTTTGGAACATTTCCAGCACATTTAAATCCCGTAGAGTTAATTGACGCACCGGTGTGTCAGTCTAAGTAACATAATAAAAGAATGCCCATCAACATCCATTAGTTTAGACTATATATACAGTGGGGAGAACAAGTATTTGAWACACTGCCGATTTTGCAGGTTTTCCTACTTACAAAGCATGTAGAGGTCTGTAATTTTTATCATAGGTACACTTCAACTGTGAGAGACGGAATCTAAAACAGAAAATCACATTGTATAATTTTTAAGTAATTCATTTGCATTTTATTGCATGACATAAGTATTTGATCACCTACCAACCAGTAAGAATTCCGGCTCTCACAGACCTGTTAGTTTTTCTTTAAGAAGCCCTCCTGTTCTCCACTCATTACCTGTATTAACTGCACCTGTTTGAACTCGTTACCTGTATAAAAGACACCTGTCCACACACTCAATCAAACAGACTCTAACCTCTAGTTCATTGAACTAGGGGGAATATCAATCCACGGCATCCCCCTATGTCACACTTTTGCATCTGCGTTGAAAGGTGGCAGAGCTAGAGCAGTTTGTCAGACCATGAGACATCCTGAGAATCGGTCTTCTCACGAAAACTTCTGTAGCGTCCAAACGGTTTGACCTGAAAACTATTATGACTAATCTATGGAAAGGGGAGACTCTCATGAACACGATGGTTTTTGCTCTACGACCCCCACAAAGACTCATCTGAAGGTAACCAGTACCGGTTTATAAAAATGAATGGAAATATGAAGATAGTTTTGTGCCTACACAAAAAAGCGGTTAAATATGTGTAAAACATTTTAAAAAATTACAAATTAACAGTACCAGTCAAAAGTTTGGACACACCTACTCATTCAAGGGTTTTTCTTTATTTTTACTATTTTCTAAATTGTAGAATAATAGTGAAAACATCAAAACTTTGAAATAACACAAATTGAATCATGTAGTAACCTAACCAAGTCCATATTATGGCAAGAACAGCTAAAATAAGCAAAGAGAAACGACAGTCCATCATTAAATTAAGACATGAAGGTCACATGGCAACATTTGTGCAAAATGGAAAGCGTAAACCACCACATTTAACCACGATAAAGTGACTGGAAACATGGACGTGTAACAAACAGACTGTTTACGGATTTGGGATTGTACCTGGTAGGTTCATTGATAATTTGTGTGAGATTGAGGGCATCAAGCTTAGATTGTAGAATGGCCGGGATGTTAAGCATGTCCAAGTTCAGGTAACCTAGCAGCACAAGCTCTGAAGATAGATGGGGGGCAATCAATTCACATATGGTGTCCAGGGCAAAGCTGGAGGCAGAGGGTGGTCTATAGCAGGCGGCAACGGTGAGAGACTTGTTTCTGGAAAGGTGGATTTTTAAAAGTAGAAGCTCGAAATGTTTGGGTACAGACCTGGATAGTAAGACAGAACTCTGCAGGCTGTCTCTGCAGTAGATTTCAACTCCGCCTTCTTTGGCAGTTCTATCTTGTCGGAAAATGTTATAGTTAGGGATGGAAATTTCTGGGTTTTTGGTGGTCTTCCTAAGCCAGGATTCAGACACGGCTAGGACATCCGGGTTGCCAAAGTGTGCTAAAGCAGTGAATAAAACAAACTTAGGGAGGAGGCTTCGAATGTTAATATGCATGAAACCAAGGCTTTTACGGTTACAGAAGTCAACAAATGAGAGCACCTGGGGAATAGGAGTGGAGCTAGGCACTGCAGAGCCTGGATTAACCTCTACATCACCAGAGGAACAGAGGAGGAGTAGGATAAGGGTACGGCTAAAGGCTATAAGAAATTGTTGTATATTACTTTCGGAACAGAGAGTAAAAGGAGCAGGTTTCTGGGTGCGATAGAATAGATTCAAGGCATAATGTACAGACAAAGTACACTATGGTAGGATATGAATACAGTGGAGGTAAACCTAGGCATTGAGTGATGATGAGAGAGATATTGTCTCTAGAAACATCATTGAAACCAGGTGATGTCACCGCATGTGTGGGAGGTGGAACTAAAGGGTTAGCTAAGGCATATTGAGCAGGGCTAGAGGCTCTACAGTGAAATAATACAATAATCACTAACCAGAACAGCAATGGACAAGGCATATTAACATTAGGGAGATGCATGCGTAGCCGAGTGATCATAGGGGTCCAGTGAGTAGTTAGGCTGGCTGGAGACACGGCGATTCAGACAGCTAGCGGGTGCTTTGTGCTTTCAAAGGACCATATCACCTCTACCATACCCAAAAACGTAGATCCTACTACAATTTACATACCACTGCAACAGATCCACAGATGACACATTAACCGTTGCACTGTAAACTGCCCTATCCCACCTGGACAAGAGGAATACCTACACTACATGGCCATAAATATGTGGACACCTGCTCGTCGAACATCTCATTCCAAAATCATGGGTATTAATAGGGTGTCGGTCCCCCTTTCCTGCTATAACAGCCTCCACTCTTCTGGGAAGGCTTTCCACTCTGGTAAGGCTTTCCACTGTTGGAACATTGCTGCAGGGACTTGCTTCCATTCAGCCACAAGAGCATTAGTGAGGTCGGGCACTGATGTTTGACTATTAGGCCTGGCTCACAGTCAGCGTTTCAATTAATCCCAAAGGTGTTCGATGAGATTGAGGTCAGGGCTCTGTGCAGGCCGGTCAAGTTCTTCCACACCGATCTCAACAAACTATTTCTGTATGGACCTCGCTTTGTGCATGGGGGCATTGTCATGCAAAAACAGGAAAGGGCCTTACCCAAACTGTTGCCACAAAGTTGTAAGCACAGGCTGGTAGCATTCTCCTGGCATCCACTAAACCCAGATGTGTCTGTCGGAGTGCCAGACGGTGAACCACGTTGTGTGAGCTTGTGTGGCCTACCACTTCGCGGCTGAGCTGTTGTTGCACCTTGACGTGTCCACTTCACAATAACAGCATTTACAGTTGACTGGAGCAGCTCTAGCAGGGCAGAAATGTGACGAACTGACTTGTTGGAAAGGTTGTATTTTTGTGCACAAAATTTGAGAGAAATAAGTGTTTGTGCGTGTGGACAATTTCTAGTATTTTATTTCAGCTCATGAAACATGGTACAAACATTTTACATGTTGTGTTTATATTTTTGTACAGTGTATATTATCATCCTGAATGGAGTATGGATAAACTCCCTAGTGTTGGGAGTTTTGAGAGGGAATTTCCCTCCTGTGCGAGGTTGAGGTGACTGAGAATATGATCTGCTGGTGTAGTACCAGCATTGTGGAGGAGTTATGTATTTGTTGTTTTATTTTCTATCATCTTTGTATAATCCCATATGAGGATTAGGCTGTATGTGTGTCATAGCAGCAGGATCAGGTTGCCGTGTATGTGTGTGTGTGTGTGTGTGTGTGTGTCTGTCTGTGTGTGTATGTCTATCTGTCTGTGTGTGTGTGTGTGTGTGTATGTCTATCTGTCTGTGTGTGTGTGTACGTGCCACTGTTTGGGTTGGAGTGTGTCTGTTTGTTTGTGTGTGTGTGTGTGCGTATTTCTGTGACTGTGTGTGTGTGTGACAGACCCAGTCAGTTGTGTCCAGAATCAGATCACTGTCTGTCTGGGACACACATAGCACATACTCCAACTCCACTCTAGTAAAGCCTGGCGCCCCACAGCTACAGCAGTTCACTCTCACTTTACTGTACACTCACACACTCATCCCTCTTTGACATGGAGCCAAAAAATAGCGCAAAAAGATAAGGGTCAAAATTATTGGCAACCCTGTTATCAATACTCCGCCACCCTCCCCTTCAAGAATAACAGCATTGATGCGCTTTGTAAAAAAAAAATGAGATTAGAGAACACCTTGGGAATGATTTTAGACCATTCCTCAATACAGAATATTTTCAGAGCCTTGATATCCTTTGTCTGCACTTATGGACTGCCCTCAGTTTTTCAATGGTGTTCAAGTCCAGAGACTGAGATTGACATTGCAAAATGTAGATTTTGTGGTCAATTAACCATTTATTCGTGGATTTTGATGTTTTTTTATTTCTTTATTATTTTCCCGTTATTTAACTTTGCAAATCAGTTAAGAACAAATTCTTATTTTACAATGACGGCCCACACCGGCCAAACCTCATCACTTCAGTAGAGGATGCCTGGTTGCTCTTCAAAAGTGCTTGCCTCTCCATCTTAAATAAGCATGCCCCATTCAAAAAATGTAGAACTAAGAACAGACACAGCCCTTGGTTCACCCCAGACTTGACTACCCTTAACCAGCACAAAAACATCCTGTGGCGTTCTGCATTAGCATCGAATAGCCCCTGTGATATGCAACTCCTCAGGGAAGTCAGGAACCAATATATTCAGTCAGTTAGGAAAGCTAAGGCTAGCTTTTTCAAACAGAAATTTGCTTCCTTAGCACTAATTCCAAAAAGTTTTGGCACACTGTAAAGTCCATGGAGAATAAGAGCACCTCCTCCCAGCTGCCCAATGCACTGAGGATAGGAAACACTGTCACCACCGATAAATCTACGATAATCGATCATTTCAATAATAATTTGTCCACGGCTGCGCCATGCTTTCCACCTGGATACCTCTACCACGGCCAACAGCTCTGCACCCCCTGCAGCMYSTCYCCCCCCCCCCCCCCCCCGCTTCTCCTTCCCCCAAATCCAAACAGCTGATGTTCTGAAAGAGCTGCAAAATCTGGATCCCTACAAATCAGCTCTGCTGGACCCTCTCTCCTTCCGTGGCCTCCAACTGCTTTTAAATGCTAGTAAAACTAAGTGCATGCTCTTCAACTGATTTCTGCCCGCACCTGCCCGCCCGACTAGCATCACTACTCTGGACGGTTCTGACCTAGAATATGTGGACAACTACAAATACCTAGGTGTCTGGTTAGACTGTAAACTCTCCTTCCAGACTCACATTAAGCATCTCCAATCCAAAATGAAATCTCGAATCGGCTTCCTTTTTCGCACCAAAGCCTCCTTCACTCATGCCGCAAAACATACCCTCGTAAAACTGACTATCCTACTGATCCTTGACTTCCGTGATATCATTTACAAAACAGCCTCCAACACTCTACTCAGCGAACTGGATGTAGTCTATCACAGTGCCATCCGTTTTATCACCAAAGCCCCATATACTACCCACCACTGCAACCTCTATGCTGGCCCTCATAACATATCCGTTGCCAAACCCACTGGGTACGGGTCATCTATAAGTCTTTGCTAGGTAAAGCCCCGCCTTATCTCAGCTCACTGGTCACCATAGCAACACCCACCCGTAGCACGTGCTCCAGCAGGTATATTGCGCTGGTCATCCCCAAAGCCAACACTTAATTTGGCCGCCTTTCCTTTCAGTTCTCTGCTGCCAATGACTGAAACGAATTGCAAAATTCTATAAAGCTGGAGTTTTTTTTATCTCCCTCTCTAACTTTAAGCATAAGCTGTCAGAGCAGCTTACCGATCACTGTACCTGTACACAGCCAATGTTTATGTGTAACACTATGTTGTTGTTTTTGTCGCACTGCTATGCTTAATTTTGGCCAGATCGCAGTTGTAAATGAGAACTTGTTCTGAACTGGCCTACCTGGTTAAATAAAGGTAAAAAAAAATAAAAATTAAACTTGCCTAACCCGGACGAAGCTGGGCCAATTGTTCATAGTTCATACTGATTAGACAGTGCCCCAGTGGCCTAATGGGTAAGGCTCTGGATTTCTTAGCCAGGGATTGTGGGTTCAAGTCTTATCTGGGGTGGTTGAAAGCAGTGTGGTGCAGCGGTTAAGTGCTGGGCTCATAACCCAGAGGTTGACGGCTTGAAACCATGTTCTTCGACAATGGTTTTTACAAGCATTTTGCTACACCTGCAATAACATCTGCTAAACACGTGTATGTGACCAATACATTTGAATTGTGTTCCTCCCTTTGGGACTGCCGATCAAGGCTGGTTGTGGGGTTATTGTCTTGCTGGAAGATGGCCAAGTTTTTTGGCTAAAATGTCATGGTACTTGATCAAGTTCATGACGCCTTTGACCTTAACAAGGGCCCCAGGACCAGTGGAAGCACAATTGCCCCATAACATCAAATATCTACAACCATATTTTACAGTAGGTATTTTTCTTTTTGTTGTTCTTTTCTCCATATGCATATTTTTTCTTTTTGACATAGGAATTTTACAGGTGTAACCAAATTTGTATACCCCAGTGAAACAGGAAGCCATGGAAGGTCACAATACAGTTCCTTAATCTGAGATCAATTAAACAAGAAGAATGTTAACGCAGATTACATTTTGTTTGATTTTATTTATAAGAATCTTTAAGGATTAAGGGTGCCAATATATTTTACACCTATATTTTTGAGAGACAAAATTATTACTTGTTTAACAAAATCTCTTGCTATGATCAATTGCATTAGTATAAAATAATCTAATTGTTCAATAGTTTTGAGTAATATAGCTCAATATTTGTAGTATTTATTTTATTCAGTCTTTTTTGCTAATCTTTATCAAAGGTGCCAAATATTGGATTTTGGACCTGACTATAGAGCTACTGTACATACAATGATCAATATAAACACTGCATTGCTGATGATATGTATTGGCCAGTGAGAGACTTTGAAGGCTCTAGTCGGCCATATTGCCACTCCCCAGAAGGAGTAGTCCTCCATAGGAATTAATGGAATTCTACAGTATTTCAATTAACTGTTTCATGGACAAAACTACATGTTTTCAAGTATTTTGTTGTTGTAGTGGGGGAAAGTAACATTACAACTTCCAAAACATTAGACTATTTTATATTATATTTGTATATTTAGTTCACATTGCATAATGTAAAAGTATGCGTTAAGCTGTCTGTAATAGAATAAACGTGGCAAAAAAAACTATGTAGACATTTCTATAGCTATTGGAGAAGTGGTGGCTTCAAAACAGCGCCCATCTAATGTATACACTGAGTGCACAAAACATTAGGAACACCTTCCTAATATTGAGTTGCACCCCATCTTCGCCCTCAGAACAGCCTCAATTCGTCTGGGCAGACTCTACAAGGTGTCAAAAGCGTTCCACAGGGATGCTGGCCCATGTTGTCGCCGATGATTCCCACAGTTGTGTCAAGTTGGCTCGATGTCCTTTGTGTGGAGGGCCATTCTTGATGCACACGGGAAACTGTTGAGCGTGTAGAACCCATCAGCGCTGCAGTTCTTGACAGACGTAAACCGGTGCGCCTGGCACCTCTTACCATGCCCCATTCAAAGTCACTGCAATATTTTGTCTTGCTCATTCACCCTCTGAATGGCATACATTCACATCCCATGTCTTTCAATTGTCTCAAGGTTTAAAAATCCTTTAACCTGTCTCTTCCCCTTCATCTACAGTACACTGATTGAAGTGGATTTAATAAGTGACATCAATAAGGCATCATAGCCTTCACCTGGATTCACCTGGTCAGTCTGTCAGGGATACTCAACTACTATTTGAGAAGGTCCAGTGACACAGATTTCTTAGGTGGCAAAGGCCTGGAGGGATATCGTCCTTTATCGGCGCTGTGGTACAGCGTAATAACAAACATAGTCGTCTGCGGCTTCGGAAACATGTTGTTATATAAAATGCACATTACATACACTAAATGAGACTAAGAACTCAAATGAATCACAACTTATTTTGAATGTAAATGTGCAATTTTGCATCAACATTGCTGAAGAACGAAAGTGGTCGCATTTCTATGCAAAAAAAGTGTACTCTGAACCATTGTACATGGGCCTTGAATTCACTTTTTATTATTATTATAACATAAAGTGCATGTTTTCTTGAGAACAAAGAAGAGTCGAACAAAAATAATCATCTGAATGCACAGAACGTCACTGTGGGCCGTGCAAACGGTGTGAGAGCCACTCTGAGACACTGGTGCAGGTGTTCAGTGGTTCACTGGTGCGGTATTAGTTTTTCACAAACTTCATTGTGGAGAAGGCAGATTCACAGCTGTACGTGTGCAACTACCACACATTATACCCATTATACCAGCGTAGAAGCTTCGTCACCTACATAGGCATTACCAAATCCCTTTCAATTCACATTCCTTGCAGAAAAAAACGATTTGCAAACCTTTTAAAACATCCAGAAAGACAGTGGTCTTAGAAGTGTATTTATACTTTAAAAGACATATTGTATGTGAATGGATGTGGATGAAAGAATTCTGCCAGTGTTTTAATGTCCTAGTTTAATATTATTTTCTCTACCTCCAACTCTATATATCCAAGTGTGGGGATATGAGGACCTTGGGGATCAGATTTACCATTATACTCATTGATCAAACGTATAACAGACACTGCTCAAAAGGAGTTGTTTGTGATTTCTACACTCAGTTGCCAATTTATTAGGTTCACCACCCTATTCATAAAAATAAATTGCTCCTACATACACCAAGTCCAGTGGTCTTGGCTCGCTAGACACTAAAGCATGCAGAGAAGTATTCAGGTATTCTGTTACTGTTTGTTTGAACTTAAGAATGTGCAAAATGACAGCACAGTCTGTGATGGTCTTTTGTAACTCAGAAAAGTTCCAAAACCAAAGTAATTCCAACACTCAGCTTGTACTGACTGTAATAAACTCCAACTGGACTTAAAAACTTGAACAGTCTATCTCCTTTCCCAGTTTCATCAACTGTTTGCATTCATGCTGTTACAGATGCAATGGGGGTTGTACCTAATAAAGTGACCACTTTATATATATCTATAGACTTTCCAGAATGTGTTCTGGGATTACCCGGGTTATTAAACATTTGGCTGTAAGTGTTGAACAGTTGAATCTATTACCTCAGGAAAAAAGCCTGAAAAATGAAATACTGACACTGGAAAATACATTTTGGGAGGTTTAATGTACTTTGATAAAAGTTTGATGTACCTACTGTAGTTATTGTAATTCAAGTTACATATAATTCTAAATCCCACATGGTGATCTCATGGAACCTTGCTCTTTTGATGTCTTAGCCATTAGGGGGAGGTGTTATTTTTATTCTGCATTAGGCTAACAGGAAATACAGAAAAAAGGAGGGAATACTCAGACTTCCATTAGCTTACAACAAGATTGACTAGGTGTTTTCGAGGTAAACTTTTGGCTCCAATGGGTCGTGTAAAGAAGAAAGACGATCTTTGGGGAACCCTTTGCTACAGGATGTGGGAAGGGGGAAAAGCACAGACAGTGACAGAACAATTTAGTATGCTGTGAGGGGCAGATTTTGTTTTTGAAACACAACCTTTAGAACTATGGGTTCCAGAAAGCGTCTTTAAATGTGTCAACAATGCATAGAAATGTGGTCCTCTTTTTTTACAGTCTTCAATGCGAAGCAAGACTGCTCAATGTGTGCTTTGCATCATCCAGAGAAAAATGATGATCATCTGACCAACTGGGTTTGTCTTTTTGTAATACGTATAACAGTGGGCTATGAAAACTTGTGTAGTTTCATCCTTCAAGATGTTTAGAAGTATGAAACTTTGTCTTGAAACCTTTTCATCAGGGTTATCCTTGTGTTATTGCTAGGGTTGCACATTTTGGGGAATATTCAGTGGTGGCAACTTTCCGTGGGAATATATGGGAATTCACGGAAATATATGCAATCTAATGTTAATACCATTTAAAAGTAGATGTTTTTTGCATTGGATATATTTACCATATCATATGGAGACAGAAAAATAAACCTTTTACCTTATCATAAGTAGACAAATGGCAAATTATTAAATCCTTCCAATAGGAAAAATATATAATTTAGTTACGAATTGAGCTTTAATTAAATGAGTTGACTCTTCACATGGGATGATTTCGCTGAACAACAAAAGAAAGGGAATATTGAATGATCGCCAATGATCCATCGCATCTCCCAAAAACATTTTCAACGTACATCTGTAAAATGATAGTCTAGAAACTAAAGCTTTGGTTGTCTTCCTCTCAGGCTTCCATGTGTTCTCCCTGGACCTCCTCAATGTCCACCTCTTGAACATCCGACTCTGAGGCCTCATCTTCACTGTCACCTTCCAACCTTGTTGAGGATGGCTCGTTGTCAGGCTCAAAAATGTGTCTGGATGGCCACCAATTTTTCAACTCTTGCATTGGTCAGCCTGTTGCATGCTTTGGTGTGTGTGTTCCCAAACAAGGACCAGTTGCGTTCTGAGGCGGCTGATGTTGGTGGGATTTGGAGGATGATGGAGGAAACAGGGGAAAGAGCCTCAGATCCACAAAGTCCCTTCCACCAGGTGGCCGATGAAATATGTTGGCACGACTGCCATATTGCATCTACATCGAAAAGCCCTTGCTTGGAAGTGTACTTCACCAGACTGCCAAGAACCTTGCCCTCATCCAGGCCAAGGTGACGAGACACGGTAGTGATGACACCATAGACCTTGTTGATCTCTGCACCAGACAGACAGGATACTCTTGCCAGCAGCCTCCATATTCACAGAATTGTCTGTCACCAGTGAAAATACCTTCTGTGGTCCAAGGTCATTGATGACTGCCTTCAGCTCATCTGAAATGTAGAAACCAGTGTGTCTGTTGTCCCTGGTGTCTGTGCTCTTGTAAAATACTGGTTGAGGGGTGGAGATGATGTAGTTAATTATTTCTTGCCCACAAACATTCGACTACCCATCAGAGATGATTGCAATACAGTCTGCTTTCTCTATGATTTCCTTGACATTCACTTGAACTCTTTTGAACTCTGCATCCAGCAAATGAGTAGATAAAGCATGTCTGGTTGGAGGGGTGTATGCTGGGCGAAGAACGTTCAGAAATCTATTCCAATACACATTGCCTGTGAGCATCAGAGGTGAACCAGTTGCATACACAGCTCGAGTAAGACATTCTTCAGCATTTCTCTGACTATGTTCCTCCATTGAGTCAAAAAAACTTCTGATTCCAGGAGGACCATGAGCTGTTGCTATCGATAAGGTGTCTGATCCATCATTTTCAATTTTATTTAATTATCTTTTATTTAACTAGGCAAGTCAGTTAATTACGAAAAAAAATCTTATTTACAATGACAGCCTACCAAAAGGCAAAGACCTCCTGCGGGGACAGGGGCTGGGATTAAAAATAAAATTAAAAATAACATAAATAAAGGACATATTACGACAAAAGAGACAACACAACACTACATAAAGAGAGATCCAAGACAACACCATAGTAAATGATGATTCTGCATCTTTGTTGCATTCTTCACATACGATTTGGCACAGTCTTTGCAAATGTACAAAGCGTTTCCTTCTACATTAGCTGCAGTGAAATGTATCCACACATCAGATAGTGCCCGTGACATTTTCCTGTAAAGATTAGAAAACAAATGAGTAAAAAAATATATATACAATTCCATGTACAGATAAATAGTTAAGCAGTTAGATTAAACAACTCCATTGTAAGATAAATGTTTTAAAATGAAACATGTATGGAAACAGGTGAATTAACACTCCTCAGTTAGCAGGCTCAAGCAAGCTAAACCCTGCATGGTAGCAAAACTAGCTAGCAGAAATTGTTATTAATAAGTTAGAAATGATTTAAACACGCTTTTCTGTAGGCTACTATTTACTAGTTAACAAAAAATCCTGTATGTCATATAAAATATATTCACCCCACCCAGTATTGTAATCAAAACTTACCAGAAAGCCTGTAGTCCTTGGCTCAGACAGTGTTGTAGTGTAGGCTCAATAGCATCCCAATAGCATCTCAAGATCTTGAGAATCAGCTGTASAAGTGATGGAAGAGTGCACTGAACATGTGATGAAAGAATGCACTGTGCAATCAGAGGGTTGCAATTCCATTGTATTGGGGATAGTTTAACCAAAATATCCCACAAGACCTAGAATTGTCTTATGTGTATCCCACAAAGAAGGTTCACTGTTATAAGCTAACTTTTTTGATGAATTTAAGCAAAATTCCCCAAATTCCCGGGCTTAACTTCCCATGGAAATTTTCTGGAAAGATTCCGTCCCTTTGCAACCCTTTGCAGTAGCCCAATAGTAGTACCAAAACATTGAAAGACGGTTTTCTCAAAAGTGAGTTTACAAGTTGATCAGCTTTCAAAGCAGAATTACTTTCCCATTATTTCCTCAAATGCAGTGTATGATATACCATTTAGTAGCTCTGAGTCTCTACTTTTATCCAATGTAAAAAACAGATATTCAAATGTTGCTACTTAAGACTGAATCCAGGTGGTGAGTCACATATTAACGAAGATATTGTTAACTAAGCTACTTCTATGTCTGATATTAAGTTGAACCGCGGTCAAATAGTTATATTTCTTTCTGCCTTCTTGTCCCAAGGTTCCGGAGAGGATATTTAGATTGATGTGATTGGGTAAGGCACGGCCACTTGTATTTGCATATAACCACGCAATTACATTAGACGGTGCACTTGTAGAGGTGGGCATTGCTTTGAGAGAGCGCGAGAAAGAGAGGTTCCTGAGTTGAAGAGGCCGCTGCGCACGGGTTAATTTTTTAAAAAGCTGTCTAAAAGAAAATTTACTTTTTATAACAAAATGCGATGTTGTCCGGTCCGGATTGACCCTTCTCTGGGTCCAAAAGCAGGTGTTAATCATGTTTTGTACACTCAGTGTATAATAAATAAGGTCATAATGAAATTTCTAAAAAAGTCTCATCAAAACAAGTCTTGCTCGATAAATCAAATGCATTCAAAGGGATGCTGTCTATTCTCATGATTCAACAGTAGCCTAACCCGCACCTTTCAAAGGGAAATACATTTAGGCCTACCTTTACTTGTAAATGAATTCCATTTGTCTGGTGAACTTCGCAGTGACAGCGTTGTAGAAGTCATAGAAGATTTTTTTCTGCATGCACACAGCAGGGCAGCCACCAAAGTAGAATGGTTGTAGAGTAGTTAGTAGCTCCATCTTGTAGAAGCCAAGGCATTGACTGGCCGGAGAAGCCCCATTCCCATTACGTCCACAAAGCAAAAGTAAATCCAAGATGTGTAAAAGTCTGGGTAAAAAGTATTCATTGGTAATGACATTTCAGACAAGTGGACAGTCTGCCTGACAGCTGGCAGTGAGGGAGATGGTGGTTGCCTTGCCTATTTAGTTCAAAGGATGCAAGCCCCAAATGATGTAGACATTCCCAAATGTGCACAGCTTACCCTTCGGCAATACCCACACAACATGTTTAGCGAAGCACAATGCGCAAAGTATGAAATCGTCTCAATGCAATGAAGATACTTCAAGCTAGGCAAAGCAGTGCAATGAAGGGACACTAACCCTGTCCATTAACAATGACTGTAGTCAGGAAAGGCAGTGCGCATCATATCTTTTAATTGATTGCAATGGATGGAAAGAAAGGCATGAATACCATGGGCTCTTTCCTGAGGTTCTGAGGCAGTTTTGGCAGATTTTTAGGTTTTGAGCATAAAAACCCCCAGGATTATTGAGAAAAAACATTTGGCTTTTCACAACAGCTTTTTATTGTTAGATTATCACAGGGTCATTATTGCCTACCCTGCCTACACTGACTGCATGTCACTGCTTGAACATCAGTATTTATTCACCTGCTAGTAATCACTTCTTTCATTAAAAAAATCATAAAACAATGGTTAATTACAATTATTTTCCAATTTTTTTCCAACTTTGTCCATGTGAAATACAGGGATAGCCCATTAAATCAGACACATTAACGTTAGGTTTATGATGTTACCATTTCGTGTCTCTATACCTGCAGCTATGGTTGGATTATTTGATGGACAGCAGCACAGTTGGTCTTACTGAAAATTGTCTCATTTGCATCCCATATTAGGAGCTCATAAAACCATGTTTATAGAAAAAAGTACTGCCTTTCTCGAATGTTTTTTCCTTTAAGTTTTTGTCGAATGGACAAGTTTTCTAACTAGCAGCAAATACAGGAGGAAAGCTCTTCCAGAGAAAAGGCGCTTTGCTCTCTGCATGTTTGAAGGACTTCACGCTGCTTGCTTAAGGAGTACCACATCCTCCCGATTCGGCCCATACCTGGCGCGAACTCGGGACCTCTACTTAGCACACGGGACTTGCTAGCACACGTGACCACCCTCCTGAAGCGTCTCACTCGTCGGTGCCACACTAAACGCTAGCTAACCGCTTGCACAAGTGGGGACATTTCAGGTTGGTTAATTCACTGGGCAACATTACTCCTTCAGTCAACATCTCAACAGCTTCAGAATTTTTCAGTTGAGCTGATGTTGGAATATGAGCTGAAACAACTAAAAGGCTAAATTACTTTTTACAATACAGTCAAGTGTCATCGATGACAGACTGCTAGCAGGATTAATGCTTCTTCCAGTTCAGCCTGTTATCAGTTTATAAGCATCACATTGTGAATGTTTTGCAGAACTACCAGTCATGACTCCTCTCGGCATGGAGTAAATTGTGTCACGGTTCAGAATGATTACAATCATCATCGTCTCCCTCCTGCAGGGACTATTATAGTGGCTGACATACCAGTAAGCACAGAGCTCTGTGTCTACCAGACATTTTCGGTCAAAAGGCAATGCCATAGTCCCGTCTTTCATTTATTCTGAAACCAGGCAAGGCCAAGAGAGGGTTAGTGGAGATGAGCCTACCTCCATGGAAATGTCCTCTGATTAGAAGATAACACGTGTATTCCAGTGGAAAGGTGATGTGATGTGCGTATCTGCATGGCAAGAGGATTAAGACTAGCACTGAAGGGTGAACACTGTGTGTGCTTATCCGTCCGTGCGTGTGTGCGTGCGTGCATTTGTGTATCCGCGCGTGCGCGAGGACACTGGAGTATAAGACACATTGAGTGACCGTGAGTTTAAGGCTTAGACATAGAGGCTGGCAAAACATAAACACACAAGACAAACAGCCACTGAGCACTGAGATAGATGTGTCCAGATCTGCCTTTAGTCCCAACAGAGTGACGGGGCTTTATAATCTGTAGGCTTGAAAAGACAAGAGGCTGATATGGTGACGTGGTTATATGATTTGGTGTGAGGTGATGAGATGACTGGTGACGATGATGGGGTGGAGGTAACGTCATGGACTATGGGTGGGTTGGGGGAGAGAGTGAAAGCGGTGTGGGGGTGAACTCTATAGGGTGCAGTCACGCTTGAGACAGGTATGATGTCAAGCTATTGTGTGTGTGTGTTGAGACTTGAATGAAGCAGGTAGAGTAGCTACCTTGTGGTATGGTTATGTGAAATTACAATACATTTTTGCAACATCGACAACATTTTGATTCATGATTTATACATTGACAGTTTGGCGTGGACAGAGCTGCAGGAGTTGTGACCCGTTTTTGTTGTTTGTTTTGTCATAGTTGTGTCTCGGGGGGGTATATTTGGGAGGGAATACTGTCACCTCCAGGTAGGTGTTTGTCCCCCTGTGTGCTGAGAGTGTCAGATTCTTGTCCAGTTCTGGCATTTAAGTCACCACAGACATGTCCATGGGCCTGGAAATGGTTGATCTCCCCCTCTAGGATGGAGAAGCTGTCATCATTAAAGTATGTGGATTTTTTTATATTGGGGGAATATAGGTAGCACACATGAGGACATTTTTCTCTGAGACAATTTCCTAATAAATGTTTAGCCAGATGTTCCTGTTTTGACTAAATGTTCCTGTTTTGACTAATTGAATAGAGTAGGTTAGGTCTGCTCTATATCAAATTAGCATACCCCCCTGAGTCTCTTCCCTGTTTCACACCTGGTAGATTGGTGGATGGGACTACCAGCTCTCTGTCACCTAGAGGGCAACCATCTCCTCTATACCAGGTTTCTTGTAGGATGACAATATCTGTATTTCCAATTTCTTTGATGAAGTCTGGGTTCCAGCTCTTTAGGCAAAAGGCAGATGACCGCAGACCTTGAATATTCCAGTATGAGATAGTAAAAGCTTTGTGTTCCATAGTTTCCAGTGTTGTTTTTGTGAGGTCTAGGTTTAGACGATTACAGTAGGTATGAGCAGAGCATGTTGAGCATCTGATACATACCTTTTAGGTCGCAGGGTTGGGCCTGTTGCTCTGCTCACTCGGTCTGGGCATATGGGTGGGGTGGCAGAAGGGGCAATGTTCTGATCTGGGGGGGGGGGGGGGGGGCTATTGTATATCGGTTGTGGCCAGGGTTTGTTTTTTGTGTGAGGGGGGTCTCGGCTGGTTGGGGTGGCGATGTGGCTGGTGATGCTGTGGTCTGGGTGTAGGTACTCTTGGCATGGGTTCTTTCATTGTAGATCCTTTGGGAGGGGGTCTCGCAGGTCTGGGAGGGTGATTTGCTGGTCTGGGCAGGGTGTCCGTTGATCTGTTGCTCCTGTGTGAGGTGCTAGGCTGCAGTTGAGGGTGACGTCCTTCAGGGTCCTGGCAAAAGTTGGGACTGCTGCCTTGTAGAGGTGGACCTGGTGGTAAAGGCTGTTCAAGTCCAGGGTGGAGTGGTGGGCCAGCTAGAGATACTTTTCCTGGTAGCAGGGTGGAGATGTCCACTTGTGCGTTGGGGAAAGTGGAAGCTTTTGCAATCACTCCCTTGAGTGCTTTGGCCAGCCTGTTCTGCTGGGCCCTGAGGTTGTTTGTGCCCATGTGAATTAGGATGTGGCTGGGGGACCCTATTCTGTCCTCTGACAACAGCTCCATGGCATGCCTAGTGTTTGGGCACCAGATTTTAGCCACTTTTGTTTGGGGAAAAGTTTATTCTCTTGAATGTATTTACCCATTTCAGTCAATGACGGGCACAATCTCTGGCTTTTGTTGTCCTTGGTGGATGTGTGTGAGTTGTCAGGAGGGCTATCGGGGGAGCTGACAGGGGGCTGTTAGGAGGGGGTGGGGTCTGTTGGGTTGGTGGGGCCTGTTGGGTTGGTGGGTCCTGTGTTGTCTGTCCCATTGTGGTATTAAGGTTGTGGCCCGGGTCTGAGGTGGGCTGTTCTGCCGGCTTCTCTGAGGGAGTGTCCTGCTCTGTAACATCTCAGCTTTCTCACCTCCTCCTTCAGTGCTGTTAGCTGGACTGTGTGTTCCTCTCTCTCGTCCTCCAGTGCTGTTAGCTGGACTTTGTGTTCCTCTCTCTCCTCCTTCAGTGCTGTTAGCTGGACTGTGTGTTCCTCTCTCTCCTCCTTCAGTGCTGTTAGCTGGACTGTGTGTTCCTCTCTAACCTCCTTCGGCGCTGTTAGATGGGCTGTTTGCTCCACTCTCTCTTGCTTGAGTTCTTTCACCTCAGTCCGGAGTGCACCCAAGTTCTCTCAAAAGCCGTCTATCACCACCTTCAGCCCTCCGGGTCTTGTGGGGGGGGGGGGGGGGGGGGTTCTGTCTGGAATGTGTGGACTAGCTCTTTAACCTCCATCATCTCTCTCTCCAGCTCTGTGAATTTGTCTCTCTCAACAATGGAGGAGCAGTGCAGTTTGTGGGCTGGGTCTGTTCAGTGCTGAGGGGCTGATCTCCTCTTGTGGCTTCTCGTCTGCAGGGCAGTTTGAGGATGAGGTGTGATCAGACTCACTCCGGATGGTGGAGTCATCACCGAGAGAGAGCTTTTCCTGCTGTGCTCTCTCTTTGATTCCGTAAAAGTCCTGCTGAAATGCATGAGGATGCCCTGCACCATTACTGTCTAAGACTTGTACATGTTGACAAGAGGTTGTGTCAATTTCCTCAGTGTCTAGTATTCTGAATTTCTCCCAGAGCCAATACCCTCTCTCTTGACATAGGGGTAGTGTGCTCTTATAGCACTGTGCCATGCCAGGGGATGGTCTGTGTGGAAAATTAAGTTACTTACATTCTCCTCTTTGTAGCAGCCAGCAAATAGTGTCTCTGGATTGTCTTTGAGGAGCTTTTTTTGTACTTATTGAATGCAGTGTTATTTTTTATATCCATGGGGCACTGTAATGTGGTGACCTCTGCACAGCAGGAAGCCATGGAGTAGGGAGCTTCAAAGGCCTCTGCATTTGGGTGGGGGAGGCTGTGAAACTCTGCTGCCATTGTTGGGCTCAAGAGTTTTCACACATCTCACTTCACACTTCAGTGCTAAGTCAAATCAAATCAAATTGTATTGGTCATGTGCACATATTTAATAGATGTTATTGCGGGTGTAGCGAAATGCTTGTGTTCCTAGCTCCAATAGTGCAGTAGAACCGAACAATTCACAACAATACACAGAATCTAAAAGTAAAAAATGGAATTAAGAAATATAAAAATATGAGGACGAGCAATGTCGGAATGGCATTGACTAAAATACAGTAGAATAGAATACAGTATACAGTAATCCCTCGTTTATCGCGGGGGTTACGTTCCGAAAATGACCCGCGATAAGTGAAATCCGCGAAATAGAAAACTTTTTTTTTTTTTACAATTAGCAACTATTACATGTATACAAATACAGTGACTCACGTGTAGGCCGTTTCACTGCTCTTCAGACTGGGCCGCTGCATCCTGACTGCGCTCTGCAGTGTTCTCTTCTTCTGAAGCCCGCGTGCAGGTGTGTTTGTTCGGGAGAAGAACATAGTGATAGGCAGCTGTTGTCGCTCTTTTTTCTTCTTTGCAAAAAGATCCTTGTACACCGACATGCCACCATCGATTACGTTGGAGAACTGTAATGAACGGCTCATCAAAGGGTCCATTCCTCAGCTACTCGCTTAAGTTCAGTGGCCATTCGCACCATGGTTGCTAAGCGACCAAGCGTTAGTCCTTCCTTCCTTCCTGGCCAACTTAATGTAAATTTGCCAAGCTGTTTTATGTACGTACACATAACTGCACGAGACGACAAAATGATAGCACAATTCGTAGCATGTTTTGATACAAGAAGCGGGAGTGAGTTTTTAGCGAATCAGAATGCAGAGCACAATGCACCAAAAAAAAAAAAAAAATGCATTATGAAAATCCGCGAAATAGCGATCCGCGATAAGTGAACCGCGAAGTGGCGAGGGATCACTGTATACATATAAATGAGTAAAAGTATGTAAACATTAATAAAGTGACTACTGTTCCATTATGAAAGTGACCAGTGATTCCAAGTGTATGTATATAGGCAGCAGCCTCTAAGGTGCAGGGCTGAGTAACCAGGAGGTAGCCAGCTAGTGATGGCTATTTAACAGTCTGATGGCCTTAGAAAATAAGTGTTTTTTCAGTCTCGTGGTCCCAGCATTGATGCACCTGTACTACCTCGCCTTCTGGATGGTATTGGGTGAAAGGCTGTGGCTTGGGTGGTTGATATCCTTGATGATCTTTTTGGCCTTTCTGTGACATCGGATGCTGTAGGTGTCCTGGGGGGCAGGCATTGTGCCCCCGATGATGCGTTGGGCACAGCGCACCACCCTCTGGAGAGCCCTGCATTTGCGAGCTATGCAGTTGCAGTACCGGGTGAGATACAGCCGACAAGATGCTCTCAATTGTGCATCTGTAAAAGTTTGTGAGGGTCTTAGGGGCCAAGCGAAATTTCTTCAGCTTCCTGACGTTGAAGAAGCGCTGTTGTGCCTTCTTCACCACACTGTTTGTGTGGGTGGACATTTCAGATTGTGAGTTGTGTACACCGAGGAACTTGAAGCTTTTAACTTCTCCACTGCGGTCCAGTTGATGTAGATAGGGGTGTGCTCCCTCCGCTGTTTCCTAAAGTCCACGATCAGCCTTCATTTTGTTGACGTTGAGGGAGAGGTTTATTAACTGGCAGCACCACGTCAGGGTCTTCACCTCATCCCTGTAGGCTGTCTCGTCATTGTTGTGGCCTACTACTGTTTGTGTCATCTGCAAACTTGATGATTGAGTGGAGGCGTGTGTGGCCATGCAGTCATGGGTGAACAGGGAGTACAGGAGTGGACTGAACACACACCTTTGTGGGCCCTGTGTTGAGGATGGTGTTTTGTTTCCTACCTTCACAACCTGGGTGCGGCCCGTCAGGAAGTCCAGGACCCAGTTGCACAGTGCGGGGTTCAGACCCAGGGTCCCGATCTTAATGATGAGCTTGGCGGGTACTATGGTGTTGAAGGCTGAGCTATAGTCAATGAACAGATTTCTTACACGGTATTCCTCTTGTCCAGATGGGATAGGGCAGTGTGCAGTGCGATGGCGATTGCATCATCTGTGGATCTGTTGGTGCGGTATGAAAATTCAGTGGGTCTAAAGTGTCAGGTAAGGTAGAGGTGATATGATTCTTTAACTTCTTATGCTGCAGGGGGAGTATTGAGTAACTTGGAAAAATGTGCCCATTTCAAACGGCTCGTACTCAATTCTTGCTCGTACAATATGATATTATTATTACTATTGGATAGAAAACACTCTCTAGTTTCTAAAACCGTTTGAATTATTTCTCTGAGTGAAACAGAACTCATTCTGCAGCCCTTCCTGACAGGAAGTGAGATTTCTGAAATCGAGGTCTCTGTTCAAAGGCTTGCCTATAAATGGGCATGATACGTATTGGTATTCATACACGTCATAAATTCCCCTAGATGTCAAGAGGAAGTGAGAGAAGAAATGAATGGATTATCTTGGTCTGAAGTGGAATAAATCCTCTTGGAATGACGTGTCCGCCATTTCCTGTTTATTCGACAGCGCAAAGATGAACCTGGAATCCCTTCTGGAAAGCCGTCGTATAGGCGAATACTATTCCGGCTTTGATTTATTTGATACATGTTACAATATCATCGTAAAGTATGTTTTTTCAATATAGTTTTTTAGATTATTGAAATTTATTCGGGACGTTAGGCGTGTTGCGTTGTTTGACTTTGTTCACGAAGGAGAGCTTCACGCACTGGCCAGTGTGCTTGCTAATTCAAGAGGGAAAGAGGTCGTTCTAACCCAAACAAAGACTGTTCTGGACAAAGGACCCTTGTACAACTTCTGATGGAGATCACCAAAAGTAGCCCATTTGGGATGCTATTTCATATATCTGTCGAACTGTGCTATCGCTACCGTTTGCCTTGAATCAATGCTGTGTGGTTAGCTTTGTAGTAAGCTAATATAAGCTATATTGTGTTTTCGCTGTAAAACACTTAAAAAATCGGAAATATTGGCTGTATTCACAAGATCTTTGTCTTTCATTTGCTATACACCATATATTTTTCAGAAATGTTTTATGATGAGTATTTGGGTATTTGACGTTGGTGTCTGTAATTACTCTGGTTGCTTCGGTGCTATTTCTGACGGTAGCTGTGATGGTAGCATCAATGTAAAACTGATTTATACCTCAAATATGCACATTTTCGAACAAAACATAGATTTATTTGTAACATGTTATAGACTGTCATCTGATGAAGTTGTTTCTTGGTTAGTTTGGTTGGTTCTGGTTAGTTAGGTTGGTTTGTGCATGCT
>NC_036863.1:44812530-44875267 GCF_002910315.2 Salvelinus sp. IW2-2015 | reverse complement strand
GTTCTGTCTGGAATGTGTGGACTAGCTCTTTAACCTCCATCATCTCTCTCTCCAGCTCTGTGAATTTGTCTCTCTCAACAATGGAGGAGCAGTGCAGTTGTGGGACCTGGGTCTGTTCAGTGCTGAGGGGCTGACTCTCCTCTTGTGGCTTCTCGTCTGCAGGGCAGTTTGAGGATGAGGTGTGATCAGACTCACTCCGGATGGTGGAGTCATCACCGAGAGAGAGCTTTTCCTGCTGTGCTCTCTCTTTGATTCCGTAAAAGTCCTGCTGAAAATGCATGAGGATGCCCTGCACCATTACTGTCTAAGACTTGTACATGTTGACAGAGGTTGTGTCAATTTCCTCAGTGTCTAGTATTCTGAATTTCCTCCCAGAGCCAATACCCTCTCTCTTGACATAGGGGTAGTGTGCTCTTATAGCACTGTGCCATGCCAGGGGATGGTCTGTGTGGAAAATTAAGTTACTTACATTCTCCTCTTTGTAGCAGCCAGCAAATAGTGTCTCTGGATTGTCTTTGAGGAGCTTTTTTTTGTACTTATTGAATGCAGTGTTATTTTTTTATATCCATGGGGCACTGTAATGTGGTGACCTCTGCACAGCAGGAAGCCATGGAGTAGGGAGCTTCAAAGGCCTCTGCATTTGGGTGGGGGAGGCTGTGAAACTCTGCTGCCATTGTTGGGCTCAAGAGTTTTCACACATCTCACTTCACACTTCAGTGCTAAGTCAAATCAAATCAAATTGTATTGGTCATGTGCACATATTTAATAGATGTTATTGCGGGTGTAGCGAAATGCTTGTGTTCCTAGCTCCAATAGTGCAGTAGAACCGAACAATTCACAACAATACACAGAAATCTAAAAGTAAAACAATGGAATTAAGAAATATAAAAATATGAGGACGAGCAATGTCGGAATGGCATTGACTAAAATACAGTAGAATAGAATACAGTATACAGTAATCCCTCGTTTATCGCGGGGGTTACGTTCCGAAAATGACCCGCGATAAGTGAAATCGCGAAATAGAAACTTTTTTTTTTTACAATTAGCCATATACATGTATACAAATACAGTGACTCACGTGTAGGCCGTTTCACTGCTCTTCAGACTGGGCCGCTGCATCCTGACTGCGCTCTGCAGTGTTCTCTTCTTCTGAAGGCCCGCGGTGCAGGTGTGTTTGTTCGGAGAAGAACATAGTGATAGGCAGCTGTTGTCGCTCTTTTTTTCTCTTTGCAAAAAGATCCTTGTACACCGACATGCCACCATCGATTACGTTGGAGAACTGTAATGAACGGCTCATCAAAGGGTCCCATTCCTCAGCTACTCGCTTAAGTTCAGTGGCCATTCGCACCATGGTTGCTAAGCGACCAAGCGTTAGTCCTTCCTTCCTTCCTGGCCAACTTAATGTAAATTTGCCAAGCTGTTTTATGTACGTACCATAACTGCACGAGACGACAAAATGATAGCACAATTCGTAGCATGTTGTTGATACAAGAAGCGGGAGTGAGTTTTTAGCGAATCAGAATGCAGAGCACAATGCACCAAAAAAAAAAAAAAAATGCATTATGAAAATCCGCGAAATAGCGAATCCGCGATAAGTGAACCGCGAAGTGGCGAGGGATCACTGTATACATATAAAATGAGTAAAACAGTATGTAAACATTAATAAAGTGACTACTGTTCCATTATGAAAGTGACCAGTGATTCCAAGTGTATGTATATAGGGCAGCAGCCTCTAAGGTGCAGGGCTGAGTAACCAGGAGGTAGCCAGCTAGTGATGGCTATTTAACAGTCTGATGGCCTTGAGAAATAAGTGTTTTTTCAGTCTCGTGGTCCCAGCATTGATGCACCTGTACTGACCTCGCCTTCTGGATGGTATTGGGTGAACAGGCTGTGGCTTGGGTGGTTGATATCCTTGATGATCTTTTTGGCCTTTCTGTGACATCGGATGCTGTAGGTGTCCTGGGGGGCAGGCATTGTGCCCCCGATGATGCGTTGGGCACAGCGCACCACCCTCTGGAGAGCCCTGCATTTGCGAGCTATGCAGTTGCAGTACCGGGTGGAGATACAGCCCGACAAGATGCTCTCAATTGTGCATCTGTAAAAGTTTGTGAGGGTCTTAGGGGCCAAGCGAAATTTCTTCAGCTTCCTGACGTTGAAGAAGCGCTGTTGTGCCTTCTTCACCACACTGTTTGTGTGGGTGGACCATTTCAGATTGTCAGTGATGTGTACACCGAGGAACTTGAAGCTTTTAACTTCTCCACTGCGGTCCAGTTGATGTAGATAGGGGTGTGCTCCCTCCGCTGTTTCCTAAAGTCCACGATCAGCCCTTCATTTTGTTGACGTTGAGGGAGAGGTTATTAACTGGCAGCACCACGTCAGGGTCTTCACCTCATCCCTGTAGGCTGTCTCGTCATTGTTGTGGCCTACTACTGTTGTGTCATCTGCAAACTTGATGATTGAGTTGGAGGCGTGTGTGGCCATGCAGTCATGGGTGAACAGGGAGTACAGGAGTGGACTGAACACACACCTTTGTGGGGCCCCTGTGTTGAGGATGGTGTTTTGTTTCCTACCTTCACAACCTGGGTGCGGCCCGTCAGGAAGTCCAGGACCCAGTTGCACAGTGCGGGGTTCAGACCCAGGGTCCCGATCTTAATGATGAGCTTGGCGGGTACTATGGTGTTGAAGGCTGAGCTATAGTCAATGAACAGATTTCTTACACGGTATTCCTCTTGTCCAGATGGGATAGGGCAGTGTGCAGTGCGATGGCGATTGCATCATCTGTGGATCTGTTGGTGCGGTATGAAAATTCAAGTGGGTCTAAAGTGTCAGGTAAGGTAGAGGTGATATGATTCTTTAACTTCTTATGGCTGCAGGGGGAGTATTGAGTAACTTGGAAAAATGTGCCCATTTCAAACGGCCTCGTACTCAATTCTTGCTCGTACAATATGATATTATTATTACTATTGGATAGAAAACACTCTCTAGTTTCTAAAACCGTTTGAATTATTTCTCTGAGTGAAACAGAACTCATTCTGCAGCCCACTTCCTGACAGGAAGTGAGATTTCTGAAATCGAGGTCTCTGTTCAAAGGCTTGCCTATAAATGGGCATGATACGTATTGGTATACATACACGTCATACACCTTCCCCTAGATGTCAAGAGGAAGTGAGAGAAGAAATGAATGGATTATCTTGGTCTGAAGTGGAATAAATCCTCTTGGAATGACGTGTCCGCCATTTCCTGTTTATTCGACAGCGCAAAGATGAACCTGGAATCGCCTTCTGGAAAGCCGTCGTTATAGGCGAATACTATCTCCGGCTTTGATTTTATTTGATACATGTTACAATATCATCGTAAAGTATGTTTTTTCAATATAGTTTTATTAGATTATTGAAATTTATTCGGGACGTTAGGCGTGTTGCGTTGTTTGACTTTGTTCACGAAGGAGAGCTTCACGCCACTGGGCCAGTGTGCTTGCTAATTCAAGAGGGAAAGAGGTCGTTCTAAACCCAAACAAAGACTGTTCTGGACAAAGGACCCCTTGTACAACATTCTGATGGAAGATCACCAAAAGTAGGACCCATTTTGGGATGCTATTTCATATATCTGTCGAACTGTGCTATCGCTACCGTTTGCCTTGAATCAATGCTGTTGTGTGTTAGCTATTGTAGTAAGCTAATATAACGCTATATTGTGTTTTCGCTGTAAAACACTTAAAAAATCGGAAATATTGGCTGTATTCACAAGATCTTTGTCTTTCATTTGCTATACACCATATATTTTTCAGAAATGTTTTATGATGAGTATTTGGGCGATTTGACGTTGATGTTCTGTAATTACTCTGGTTGCTTCGGTGCTATTTCTGACGGTAGCTGTGATGGTAGCATCAATGTAAAACTGATTTATACCTCAAATATGCACATTTTTCGAACAAAACATAGATTTATTGTGTAACATGTTATAGGACTGTCATCTGATGAAGTTGTTTCTTGGTTAGTTTGGTTGGTTCTTGGTTAGTTAGGTTGGCTTTGTGCATGCTACCTGTGCTGTGAAAAATGTCTGTCCTTTTTTGTATTTGGTGGTGAGCTAACATAAATATATGTGGTGTTTTCGCTGTAAAACATTGTAAAAATCGTACATGTTGGCTGGATTCACAAGATGTTTATCTTTCAAATGCTGTATTGGACTTGTTAATGTGTGAAAGTTAAATATTTCTAAAAAATATATTTTGAATTTCGCGCCCTGCACTTGAGCTGGATGTTGTCATAAGTGTACCGGTGTCGGGCTTGCAGCCTGTTAACTAGCCTCTCAAAGCACTTCATGATGACAGAAGTGAGTGCTACGGGACGATAGTCATTTAGTTCAGTTACCTTTGCTTTCTTGGGTACAGGAATAATGGTGGACCTCTTGAAGCAAGTGGAGACAGCAGATTGGGATAGGGAGAGATTGTGTATGTCCGTAAACACTCCAGCCTGCTGGTCTGCGCATGCTCAGAGGACGTGACTTGGGATACCTTGCGAGTGTTAACATGCTTAAATGTTTCTCACGTCGGCCACGGAGAAGAACAGCCCACAGTCCTTGGGAGCGGGCCACGTTCGTGGCACTGTGTTATCTGTTTGTGTCAGGGTCTGTAGACCCTGACACAAACGTCTCATGTCTAAGCCGTTGAATTGTGACTTCGTTCGGTAATGATGTTTTTCCTGTTTGATGTCTTATGGAGGGAATAACCACACTGTCTGTCTTCAACCCTATTCCCCGTCACCTTGCTATGGTTAAATGCTGTGGTTCACGCTTTCAGTTTTGTGTGGATTTTGCCATCTAGCCACGGTTTCAGGTTTGGGTAGGTTTTAATAGTCACAGTGGGAACAACATCCGCTAAACACTTCAGTCCGTGTAAACGTCAACGTTATTCTCAGAGGCTACCCTTAACATATCCCAATCTGCTTTATCAAAACAATCTTGAAGCATGAATTCCAATTGGTCAGACCAGCATTGTATAGACCTTAGCACAGGTACTTCCTGTTTGAGTTTCTGCCTATAGGAAGGGAGGAGCAAAATGGAGTCGTGATCTGATTTGCCGAAAGGAGGGCAGGGGAGGTTCTTGTAGGCATTCCCAGAAGGGGGAGTAGCAATGGTCTAGCGTTTTAGTAGCGCAAGTACTACAGTCAATGTGTTGATAGAACTTTGGTAGTGTTTTCCTCAAATTTGCTTTGTTAAAATCCCCAGCTACAATAAAAGCGGCCTCAGAATATGTGGTTTCCAGTTTGCACAAAGTCCATTGAAGTTCCTTGAGAGCCGTTGTGGATCGGCTTGAGCGGGGATATACACGGCTGTGACTATAACCGAAGAGAATAATCTTGGGAGGTATTACGGTCGGCATTTGATTGTGCGGTATTCTAGGTTGGGTGAACAAAAGGACTTGATTTTCTGTACTTTATCACAATTACACCATGAGTAGTTAATCATGAAACATACACCACCGCCTTTCTTCTTCCTGGAGAGGTTTTTATTTCTGTCTGTGCAATGTACTGAGAACCCAGCTGGCTGTATGGACGGGGACATTATAAAGAGCCATGATTCCGTGAAAAAAAGTATGTTACAGTCCCTGATGTCTCTCTGGAAGGAGACCCTCGCCCTGAGCTCAATTACTTTATTGTCCAGAGACTGAACATTAGCGAGTAATATACTCAGAAGCGGTGGATGGTGTGCACGCCTCCTGAGTCAGACAAGAAGTCCACTCTGAATACCTCTTCTCCGCCGGCGGCGCCTTGGAGGTGTCTCTGGAATAAGTTCGATTGCCCTGGGGGGTACGTACAAAAGATCCAATTCAGGAAGATCGTGTTCCTGGTCGTAATGCAAGTGAGTCACCATCGCTCTGATATCCAAAAGTTTTTTGCGGCTGTATGTAATGACACAAAAAACGTTCTGAGCTAATAATGTAAGAAATAGCAGACAAAAAAACGAAATACTGCAAAGTTGCTTAGGCGCTATAAGCAGAGCTGCCATGTCTGTTGGTGTCATCTTAATCTGAAGTTGCAGCAAGGTCTGTTCTGTCCTAGCAGCTTGGTAACTTAGTAGCCTTTTTTTACTTAGATATATATAGCAAAATTACCTAGAGATTATTTCCTTTAACTTTTTGGCTTCAGAAGTAGCTTCAGACTGAACATTACCCACTCCGTTTTGGTTTGGATGGTATTTCCAGGTTTCTGCTGTGTTTCTTCAGCAGGTTTTGGTTTGCTAGGAAACGTCCCTATTTCAGGACTCTGTCTTTCAAAGATAATTTATGAAAATCCAAAATGAATTCACAGATCTTCATTGTAAATGGTTTAACTTCTTAGGGATCCCTTAAGCTCGAATCCCGCTCGAATCCCGTTATCAGGATAGATTTGACAACATCCGGTGAAATTGCAGCGAGCCAAATTCAAACTACACAAATATATATATTTAAAATTCATATAAATACAAGTTTAATACATCAAAATAAAGCTTAACTTCTTGTTAACTTTTACTTGGTACTCATCCCGGATCCGGGAGCACCCCCCACAGTAAAAAAGCTGACTAGCATAGCCTAGCATAGCGTCACAAGTAAATACTAGCATCTAAATATCATTAAATCACAAGTCCAAGACACCAGATGAAAGATACAGATCTTGTGAATCCAGCCATCATTTCTGATTTTTAAAATGTTTTCCAGGGAAGACACAATATGTAAATCTATTAGCTAACCACGATAGCAAAAGACACAACTTTTTTTTCTCCACCATTTTTTTCCTGCATGGGCAGCTATCACAATTTCGACTAAATAAAGATATATATAGCCACTAACCAAGAAACAACTTCATAAGATGACAGTCTGATTACATATTTATGGTATAGCATATGTTTTTTTAGAAAAATTTGCATATTTCAGGTATAAATCACAGTTTTACATTGCAGCTGCAATCTGAAATAGCGTTGGAAGCAGCCGGAATAATTACAGAGACCGACGTCAATTACCAAAATACTCATCCTAAAACATTTCTGAAAAATACACAGCATACAGCAAATGAAAGCCCAACATCTTGTGAATCCAGCCATCATTTCTGATTTTTAAAATGTTTTACAGGGAAGACACAATATGTAAATCTATTAGCTAACCACGTTAGCAACAGACACCACTTTTTTTACTCCACCAGTTTTTTACTCCATCAGTAGCTATCACTAATTCGACTAAATAAAGATATAAATAGCCACTAACCAAGAAACAACTTCATAAGATGACAGTCTGATAACATATTTATGGTATAGCATATGTTTTTTTWGAAAAATTTGCATATTTCAGGTATAAATCACAGTTTTACATTGCAGCTGCAATCTGAAATAGCGTTGGAAGCAGCCGGAATAATTACAGAGACCGACGTCAATTACCAAAATACTCATCCTAAAACATTTCTGAAAAATACACAGCCTACAGCAATTGAAAGACACAGATCTTGTGAATCCAGACAATATTTCAGATTTTCTAAGTGTTTTACAGCAAACACAATATATCGTTATATTAGCATACCACATGAGCTAACATCACCCCAGCATTGATTCCAGGCAAAAAGCGCGATAACGTTATCACCACCAAAATATATTAATTTTTTCACTAACCTTCTCAGAATTCTTCAGATGACAGTCCTGTAACATCATATTACACAATGCATATAGAGTTTGTTCGAAAATGTGCATATTTAGCATCACAAATCGTGGTTATGCTATGTAATCAGTCAAAACATGGCATGCATTCTGGCCGGCGCCATCTTGGAAGGGCACCTAAGTTTACGATTATTTATCGATTAGATTGACTAAAAAAATACAGGTTGGACAGCTAATGAAAGATGCATTGGTTATTAATGCAACCGCTGATTTAGATTTTTAAAATTAACGTTACTAGACATACAGTGTGCGTTACAGCCAGACTAGTGCCGCAATATTGGCCGAAAAATGCGTTTACATTTTTCCACATAAATACGGAATAAAATCATAAATAGTTCTTACTTTTGGACGAGCTTCCATCAGAATCTTGGGCAAGGTGTCCTTTTGTCCAAAAGAATCGTTGCTTTGTTGTAAAACGTCCACTTCAACKTCGGAMCTAGCAGCTAAYAGTAGCTACSTGGCACACACATGTCCAAATCCTCAAACGCAATACTACGAAAATTCCGAAAATAGCAATATACTCGCATAAACTGATATAAATCGGTTTCAAATAACTTCGTTATGATGTTTCTAACACCTATTTCGAATTAAATCACAGACGGATATATCTTAGCCCGATAACAAGAGCTATTCAACATGTCATTCTGATGTCCCCTCTTGCGCCTTGCCGAGCGACGAAAAGAAGGGACATGTCACTCCATTGCCTTTTATAAACTCTGAGAAATACGTAGAGATTCCATTCCACTTCTCATTGGTTACTGACATCCAGGGGAAGGCGGGTGCAGTTCATTTCGATCCATAGGGCACACACAGAGTTTTAAACTGATCCGAGATCAGAGCCTAGTTTTCAGACCTTCGCATGTCCTGTCATGATTTTCGCTGTAGAAAGAGTTCTGGTTCACCCACAGACATAATTCAAACGGTTTTAGAAACTAGAGATTGTTTTCTATCCAATAGTAATAATAATATGCATATTGCATATTGTACGAGCAAGAATTGAGTATGAGGCAGTTTAATTTGGAGACGATATTTTCCAAAGTGGAAACAGCACCCCCTGTATTGAGAAAAGGTTAATCCAGCCGCGGTGTCAGATTTCAAAAAGGCTTTATGGCGAAAGCACACCATGTGATTATCTGAGGACAGCGCCCCGCATACAAAAATAAAACCATTTTGCAACCAGGCAGGTGCGACACGAAGGTCAGAAATAGCAATATAATAAATGCCTTACCTTTGAAGATCTTCATCTTTTTGCAATCCCAAATGTCGCAGTGACACAATGAATGGTCGTTTTGTTCGATAAAGTCCTTCTTTATATCCCCAAAATGTAAATTTATTTGTCGCATTTGATTCAGAAATACACCGGTTCCAACATGACTACAAATTATCTAATAAGTTACCTGTAAACTTGGTCCAAACATTTCAAACAACGTAGTACCCTAAAATGTAAATAATCGCTAAAATTTAAGACGGGATAAACAGTTTCCAATACCAAAGAAAACCAACACGGAGCGCGCTCTTGTTCACGCGCACCAAAAGACTAGAGACTCTCTGAGTGACACATAGAAAGAATAGGAATACTTCTTAATTTCTCAAAAGAAAACATCTAACAATTTCTAAAGACTGTTGACATCTAGTGGAAGTCATAGGAACTGCAATCTGGGCACAAATAAATCATGTTTCCCATAGAAAAGAATTGGAAAACACAATGACCTCAACAACAAAAAAATCCCTGGATGGATTGTGCTCGGGGTTTCGCCTGCCAAATCAGTTCTGTTATACTCACAGACATTATTTTAACAGTTTTAGAAACTTTAGAGGGTTTTTCTATTCAATACTACCATGCATATGCATATCCTAGCTTCTGGGCCTGAGTAACAGGCAGTTTACCTTGGGCATGCTTTTCATCCGGACGTGAAAATACTGCCCCTAGCTAAAGAGGTTTTAAACACTGTTTCCCATGCTTGTTCAATGAACCATAAACAATTAATGAACATGCACCTGTGGAATGGTTGTTAAGACACTAACAGCTTACAGACAGTAGGCAATTAAGGTCACAGTTATGAAAACTTAGGACACTAAAGAGGCCTTTCTACTGACTCTGAAAAACGCAAAAGAAAGATGACAAGGGTCACTGCTCATCTGCGTGAACGTGCCTTAGGCATGCTGCAAGAAGGCATGAGGACTGCAGATGTGGCCAGGGTAAAATATTGCAATATCCGTACTGTGAGATGCCTAAGACAGCACTACAAGGAGACAGGATGGACAGCTGATCGTCCATGCACGTGTAACAACACCTTCAATGGATCAGTACATCCGAACATCACACTTGCGGGACAGGCACAGGATGGCAATAACAACTGCCCGAGTTACACCAGGAACGCACAATCCCTCCATTAGTGCGAAAAACGGTCCGGAATATGCTTAGAGAGGCTGGACTGAGGGCTTGTAGCCCTGTTGTAAGGCAGGTCCTCACCAGACATCACCGGCCACAACGTCGCCTATGGGCACAAACCCATCTTCGCTGGACAAGACAGGACTGGCAAAAGGTGCTCTTCACTGACGAGTCGCAGTTTTGTCTCATCAAGGGTGATGGTCGGATTTGCGTTTATCGTCCCAGGACTGAGCGTTACACCGAGGCCGGTACTCTGGAGCGGGATCAATTTGGAGGTGGAGGGTCCGTCATGGTCTGGGGTGGTGTGTCACAGCATCATCGCACTGAGCTTGTTGTCATCGCAGGCAATCTTAATGCTGTGCATTACAGGGAAGACATCCTCTTCCCACATTTGGTATCCTTCCTGCAGGCTCATCCTGACATGACCCTCCAGCATGACAATGCCACGAGCCGTACCGCTCATTCTGTGCATGATTTCCGGCAAGACAGGAGAGCCCGTTGAGCACGTCTGGGACCTGTTGGATTGGAGGGTGAGGGCTAGGGCCATTCCCCCCAGAAATGTCCGGGAACTTGCAGTTGCCTTGGTGGAAGAGTGGGGTAACATCTCACAGCAAGAACTGGCAAATCTGGTACAGTCCATGAGGATGAGATGCACTGCAGTACTTAATGCAGCTGGTGGCCACACCAGATACTGACTGTAACTTTTGATTTTGACCCCCCCTCTTTGTTCTGGGGGATACGTTATTCAATTTATGTTAGTCATTTATGTCTCAGTTGTTGAATCTTGTTATGTTTATACAAATATTTACACATATTAAGTTTTCTGAAAATAAACGCAGTTGACAGTGAGAGGACGTTTCGTTTTTTGCTGAGTTTGTTTTTCCAACTCTAATTCCGTTTTTTTTGCAGAACTCAGGAGTCCTTGAGCTCATGACCCCTCTCTTTCTCTCTCTGTCTTTCTGTCTCTCTCTCTCTCTCTCTCTCTCTCTCTCTCTCTCTCTCTCTCTCCATTTGCCTCTCCCGATTTCCCTCTCTTTCTCTCTGCCCCTGTCTCTTTCTCTTGGGTCTCACACACAGTCCCACACTCCCAGCCTGTCTGTCTCTGTGCCACACACACTCTGTCTTTTGTTTGGGGTCAGACAGCATTGAAGTTAGATCCTGTGGTGCTACTGAGGAGAATGTTAATGTGGCTCCTCTGGGCCCGCTGGGAGAGAACAGAGCAGAGCAAGTTGAACTATACGAGGGAGTTGTTGTACTTGTCGTTCTTCAAATCAAATCAAATTATTTGTCACGTGCGCTGAATACAACAGGTGTAGACCTTACGGTGAAATTCTTACATACAGGCTCTAACCAATAGTGCAAAAAGGTATTTGGTGAACAATAGGTAGGTAAAGAAATAAAACAACAGTAAAAAGACAGGCTATATACAGTAGCGAGTCTATAAAAAGTAGCGAGGCTACATACTGACACCGGTTAGTCAGGCTGATTGAGGTAGTATGTACATGTAGATATGGTTGAAGTGGCTATGCATATGTGATGAGCAGAGAGTAGCAGTAGCGTAAAAGAGGGGTTGGTGGGTGGTGGGTGGGACACAATGCAGATAGCCTGGTTAGGCACTGTTCGGGAGCACTGGTTGGTCGGCCCAATTGAGGTAGTATGTACATGAATGTATAGTTAAAGTGACTATGCATATATGATAAACAGAGAGTAGCAGCAGCGTTAAAGGAGGGGTTGGGGTGGGGGGGAACACAACGCAAATAGTCCGGGTAGCCATTTGATTACCTGTTCAGGAGTCTTGGGGGTAAAAACTGTTTTTGTCCTAGACTTGGCACTCCGGTACAGCTTGCCATACGGTAGTAGAGAGAACAGTCTATGACTGAGGTGGCTGGGGTCTTTGACCATTTTTTGGGGCCTTCCTCTGACACCGCCTGGTGTAGAGGTCCTGGATAGCAGGCAGCTTAGCCCCAGTGATGTACTGGGCCGTATGCACTACCCTCTGTAGTGCCTTGCGGTCAGAGGCCGAGCAGTTGCCATACTAGGCAGTGATGCAACCAGTCAGGATGCACTCGATGTTGCAGCTGTAGAACCTTTTGAGGATCTGAGGACCCATGCCAAAGTTTCCTGAGGGTGAATAGGCTTTGTCGTGCCCTCTTCACGACTGTCTTGGTGTGTTTGGACCATTCTAGTTTGTTGTTGATGTGGACACCAAGGAACTTGAAGTTCTCAACCTGCTCCACTACAGCCCCGTCGATGAGAATGGGGGCGTGCTCGGTCCTCCTTTTCCTTAGTCCACAATGATCTCCTTAGTCTTGGTTATGTTGAAGGATAGGTTGTTATTCTGGCACCACCCGGCCAGGTCTCTGACTTCCTCCCTATAGGCTGTCTCGTTGTTGTCGGTGTTCAGTTTGCAGACTGTTGTGTCGTCTGCAAACTTAATGATGGTGTTGGAGTCCTGCCTGGTCATGCAGTTGTGGGTGAACAGGGAGTACAGGAGGGGACTGAGCACACACCCCTGGGGAGCTCCAGTGTTGAGGATCAGCGTGGCAGATGTGTTGCTGCCTACCCTCACCACCTGGGACTGCCTATCAGGAAGTCCAGGATCCAGTTGCAAGGTAGGTGCTTAGTCCCAGGGTCCTTAGCTTAGTGATGAGCTTTGAGGGTACTATGGTGTTGAACGCTGAGCTGTAGTCAATGAATAGCATTCTCACGTAAGTGTTCCTTTTGTCCAGGTGGGAAAGGGCAGTGTGGAGTGCAATAGAGATTGCATCATCTGTGGATTTGTTTGGGCGGTATGCAAATTKGAGTGRGTCWWGGGTTTCTGGGRTAATGGTGTTGATGTGAGCCATTACCARCCYTTCAAARCACTTCATGGCTACAGACGTGAGTGCTACRGKTCTGTAGYCATTTAGGCAGGTTKCCTTTGCGTTCTTGGGCACAGGGACTATGGTGGTCTGCTTGAAACATGTTGGTATTACAGACTTAATCAGGGACATGTTGAAAATGTCAGTGAAGACACTTTCCAGTTGGTCAGCACATGCCCGGAGCACACGTCCTGGTAATCCGTCTGGCCCCGCAGCCTTGTTTATGTTGACCTGTTTAAAGGTCTTACTCACGTCGGCTACGGAGACTGTGACCACACAGTCGCCTGGAACAGCTGATGCTCTCATGCATGCCTCAGTGTTGCTTGCCTCGAAGCGAGCATAGAAGTGATTTAGCTCATCTGGTAGGCTCGTGTCACAGGGCAGCTCGCGGCTGTGCTTGCCTTTGTAGTCTGTAATAGTTTGCAAACCCTGCCACATACGACAAGCGCCGGAGCCGCTGTAGTATGATTCAATCTTAGCCCTGTATTGACGCTTTGCCTGTTTGATGGTTCGTTGCAGGGCATAGCAGGATTTCTTGTAAGCTTGTCAGCTCTTCCCTTTAGCTCAGTGCGAATGTTGCCTGTAATCCATGGCTTCTGGTTGGGGTATGTATGTACAGTCACTGTGGGGACGACGTCCTCGATGCACTTATTGATAAAGCCAGTGACTGATGTGGTGTACTCCTCAATGCCATCGGAAGAATCCCGGAACATGTTCCAGTCTGTGATAGCAAAACAGTCCTATACTTTAGCATCTACTTCATCTGACCACTTTTTTATAGAACGAGTCACTGGTGCTTCCTGCTTTAATTTTTGCTTGTAAGCAGGAATCAAGAGGATAGAGTTATGGTCGGATTTACCAAATGGAGGGCGAGGGAGAGCTTTGTACGCGTCTCTGTGTGTGGAGTACAGGTTTTTCTAAAAATTGTTTTCCCTCTGGTTGCACATTTAACATGTTGATGGAAATTTGGTAGAACTGATTTAAGTTTCCCTGCATTAAAGTCTCCGGCCACTAGGAGCGCCGCCTCTGGGTGAGTGGTTTCCTGTTTGCTTATTTCCTTATACAGCTGACTGAGTGCGGTCTTAGTGCCAGTATCTGTCTGTGGTGGTAAATAAACAGCCATGAAAAGTATAGCTGAGAACTCTCTACTGCAATTTATCACAGTATACTCTACTTCAGGCGAGCAAAATCTAGAGACTTCCTTCCTTAGATTTCGTGCACCCCCCCCCGTCTTACCGGAGTGTGCCGTTCTATCTTGCCGGTGCAGCGTGTATCCCGCTAGCTGAATATCCATGTCGTCATTCGGCCACGATTTCGTGAAACATAGGATATTACAGTTTTTGATGTCCCGTTGGTAGGATATTCGTGATCGTACCTCGTCTAGTTTATTGTCCAATGATTGCACGTTGGCGAGTAGTATTGTCGGTAACGGCAGCTTTCCCACTCGCCTTCTCCGGGTCCTCACGATGCATCCAGCTCACGATGTATCCAGCTCTTTGTCCTCTGTACCTGCATCGCTTCCTCTTGCAAATAAGGTGGACACCCTGCCGGGAGTTTGGAGGATGTATTGTGCATCTTGTTTGTTGAAGAAAAAAATCTTTGTCTAATCCGAGGTGAGTGATCGCTGTCCTGATATCCAGAAGCTCTTTTCTGCCGTAAGATATGGTGGCAGAAACATTATGTACAAAATAAGTTACAAATAACCCAAAAAGAACACATAATAGCACAATTGGTTGGGCGCCCGTAAAACTGCTGCCATTTCTTCCGGCACCACACACTCACATTCTCAATTGTCATTTATTTTCTTCTTAGTACTGATGATTTTGCAGATAACAGCTGTTTTTAAGAGGAAGGTTTAACTTGCAATGATTGTGATGTGGTTGTTTTACTCACCTTAATTGAATGCACTGATTGTAAGCCGCTATATAGGCTGGTGTGGGATGAACTATATAGGGCTTTTCACACTACCACGCTGTACTGAGCTGGACTGGTTAAATGTCCAATATTGTTACTGTAACCATGTTGAAAAGGAGAAGAGGAACCAACCCAGATAGGTTGGGGTCTGCACAATAGTGTGAAAAGGGTAAATGACTGCTAACAAATCTGCCACTATCAATGTGTCATCAAAACCACACAGTGGTAGTACAACTGCCAGCGCCTGTAATAAACTCTCTACTTTCCACTCTACTGATGATGATGACATGAAATATGACATCCTCTATCACTACTCACTGAGTCACCACAGCAACAACCACACACACACACACACACACACACACACACACACACACACACACACACACAACACACACACACACACACACACACACACACACACACACACACACACACACACACACACAGGTGTCTTTTCAGATGCATTGTCCTTAAAGCTAAGACAAACACACATGTCGTTGTAAAGGCTAGTCTGGTCTGGTTCCTAATCTGTTTGTGCTGTCTTACCAAGTCCTATGGTCATTGCCTCACCAAAATTATGGCAATGACCAAAGTAGCTAGCAAGACAGCACAAACAGATCTGGGACCAGGCTAAGGCAAGTGGACATTTCCTTGCCTCCTGTCAATTAGAGAGAGGGCCTCATTCCCAGGAACTGAGCTGTGGTCCGTCAGTGGTTAATGTAGTAGAGGTAGAGCTGGACAGTGATCAAATCAAAGAGAAAAAGGAGCCCAAAAGGCAACCTGTTCACCCCCTTCCTCACTGTCTCTCTCTCCCTCCCTCTCTCCCTATTTCACTCCATTTCCCAGCTGTGAGCTAGGGAAGAATGTGCCGGCCTTCTCTCTCCATTCCCCCCACCTCTCTCTTTCTCTTTATATAGATATTCTCTCTATATATATATATATATATATTCTCTCTCTATTTTCTCTCTCTATGTCAACTGAAGTCCTTTAACAATGAATGGCAAGGTATGATAATAGCCATCATGTTGCCATGGAAACCAGACAGTATGTGTTTCTCTTTTTTCTCAAGCGACCAAACGACGGTGGAATCTGAGACAAAGCTCTCTCTCTCTCCCTCTCATTATCAATTTCAATGGCTTTATTGGCGTGACGTAACAATATACCGGTACATATTGCCAAAGTGGACTTTGGAAAGTATTAATTAACAATATCAATAGCAACATAATAAAAATATATAATAATCAAGATTGCCAGAAACAGGACAATACGTACCAATAACGACCAAGGGTGGAGGGGATGGGGTTGTTTTAGAAATGGACATGTGTAAGAAAATAAGTAAATAAATAACACAAAAACATGTGCAGGATGGTTGGTCTGTCAGACACTGTCCCTTATTTTATGGCAGGCAGTAATGTAGTCCGCTGCCAACCCACAGCTCTCTGCGTCCTCYCCCAACAGGACGTGTAGCCTCTTCTCATCAGAGAGGTCTTGGAAACCTTCAATGATGATTTCAAATTGAGGGAAATCTCTGTAATCGCTTTACATTTTTGACATTTTGTCATGTATGCTGCTCTGTCTCAGGTTCTGCAGTGGTGCAGTGACTGCATAGCCTTTCCTCTACAGGCAGCCAGGTTTTCCTGTGTCTACCCTTCTCAATGGCAAGGCTATGCTCACTACGTCTGTACTTTGCCAAGGTTTTTCAAAAGTTTTGATCAGTAACCATGGTCAAATAGTTGTGTACTGTCGATTTACAGCCAGATAGCACTGCATTTTGCTTTGTGCTTGTGTTTCCCAATAGTGGTGTCGTTTTGTTTTGACTGTTGTAGTTTGGTTTATTCTGATAGATTGGATGTTCTGGTCCTGAGGCTTTAGTGTTTTTTTTGTGTGTTTTTTTTGTAGAACAGGTTGCTCAGCTCTTGGCATTGTCACTGTATTTTAGATGTTTCCTAAACATAATTGATACTTTCTGTGTACTTATTATTAGTAGATATTTGTCTAATTCTGCCCTGGATGCAATGTTTGTAGTTTCCTTCTGAACATGCAAGAGAATCTTACAGAACTCTGCATGCAGGGTGCTCTGCATGCATTGGGTGAAATCTTGTTTTGCAAGTGGACTCCACACCTCACTGCCATTAAGTGAAATTGGTTTAATAATAACACATTAAATTATTTTTAGACAAATTTTAATAGGTATTTCAATTTCAATTAGTTTTTTAATAGCACAGAATGTCCTGCGTGTTTTCTCTCAGTTCATTTACTGCTACATTTAGATGTTTTTAAACCTAGGTAATTGTAGTGTGTGCAGTACTCTATATGTCTTGTATCAATTGAGAACTTTGGTCTAATTCCCTTAGATCTGGATCTTCTCTGGGTAATCATGATTTTGGTCTTTTGGGGGTTTACTGCCATGGCCCAGGTCTGGCAGTACTGATCTAGCAGGGCCAGGCTCTGCTATAGGCCATGTGCTGGGTGACAGCAGGCACAGGTCATCTGCGAAAAGCAGTCATTTAACTAACATTAGGGGATCAGGATTCTTCTAGAATAGTGGCCTCGCTCTCTCCTCTCTTTCTCTTCACACTAAGAGCCAGGCGGTTCCACTCACTTTCTCTTAATCCCACAATCTCCTTTTGGTTTCACTGCCTTTTTTGTCTATTTGCATTTCTTATTTTTTTGTATTTTACTCTTCTACTTCCTTATCTTCCCTCATTCCTTATATGTTCTCCATTTGCCTACCACCCAAATACCATTCATGGCAGAACATTTGGAAAAAGGTGGTAGAAACACCTTGGAACATGACAGGTTCTTTT
This sequence comes from Salvelinus sp. IW2-2015, assembly GCF_002910315.2. NCBI lineage: Eukaryota > Metazoa > Chordata > Actinopteri > Salmoniformes > Salmonidae > Salvelinus > Salvelinus sp. IW2-2015. The sequence goes on along the minus strand of NC_036863.1, from coordinate 44,857,610 downwards.
AAAGATGAATTCTTATAGGTCAGGGAGGCAGCGCTCACAAGGGCATCATTGACTTGCCGGCAGTTCTCTCATATTACATCAGTGACTTGTGTTTATCCAGATCTTACTTTCTCTCTAAAACCACCTCATCTTGATGTGTGTCAACCTTGATGCACCTCAAATATTTGAAGTCACGGCTGATTTAAAGTCTCCCTCAGATACGATCCTGATGAAATGATCTGGGTGAGCCGATGACGGCATCCCAAATGGCAACCTATTCAATATGTAGTTCACTACTTTGCAAATAAGGGCACTATAAAGGAAATAGGGTATCATTTGGGATGCAAACAGTGAGAGTTCAGGGAGCAGATGGGATGGGAAGTTGTTTCTCAACATGAGAGATCCAATAATGCTGAAGAGCATTGGGCAGCCCGAGCAGCAGCTCTCTTGACTCCATTGAGCACCTCGCTGCAGCTGTTGGTGAGCCAAATGAGACAGAGTGTGTGTGTGTGTGTGGGTGTGTGAGTGTGTGTGTGTCCATTGAGACAGAGCTCTGATGCTTTCTCATCACAGCCAACAGCTGCTCTCAGGCAAGACACTATTGATTGCGTCTTTCTTCTTAACTCTATCACCCACTTCTGTGTGTTGTGTGTGTGTGTGTGTGTGTGTGTGTGTGTGTGTGTGATGTTGTGTGTCTGCTTGTGTGTGTTGGTTGTGTGTGTGTGTGTGTGTGTGTGTGTGTGTGTGTGTGTAATGGACAGACAGGTCTGGCGAATGGTTGTAGAGCGTAAGACAAGAAAAGGCTCTGATACTCTTTCTATTGTTGCTGGCTTCCATTTCCTCTCCTCTATTCTCCCTCTCCGTCAAAGCTCTCTGATGACTACTGCCATGGCGTGCGCACACAAACACACACATGAGTGGATTGGCCGTCTGAAGGGCCGGACCATCTTTCATTGGGGTGGACTGGTCGAAAAAAATAAATGGTCATGGCCAGCGACCATGGTGTCATAATCTATTTTTAGCATTTGGCTGACCAGTGGGCAACAGCCGGCCCCCCTACCTGTCACGCCCTGATCTGTTTCACCTGTCTTGTGCTTGTCTCCACCCTCCACCAGGTGTCTCCCATTTGTCCCCATTATCCCCTGTGTGTTTATACCAGTGTTTTCCGTTTGTCTGTTGCCAGTTTGTCTTGTCCCGTCAAGTCTTACCAGTGTGTTTGAGTGATTCTAGTTGCTGTTTTCTAGTCTTCCCGGTTCTGACGTTCTGTACCTGTTTATAGCTGCCTTGGATTTCGGACCATTATGCCTGCCCTGACCCTGAGCCTGCCTGCTGTTCTGTACCTCATTGACTCTGCCCTGGATTACTAACCTCTGCCTGCCCTCGACCTGCCCTGGCCTGTCCCCTTCTATAATAAATATTATGAGAACTGTACTATCCACCTCCTGTGTCTGCACCTGGGTCATATCCTGAGTCATGATAGTATGAACTGGCCATGACCCAGTGGACTGGGACCAGCTCTGCAACACTGTCTCCTCACAAGGATCCTCCATTAGAAGACACGAGGAGTTGCGACTGAACCTTGTGGAAGGATTACACACCGTAGTGGAACGCCATGACCAAACCTTCCACACCTTACTAGAGCAATTCTGCAGGTTATCTAATAGGCAGCAAGCTACAATGGTACCCACCCAGACTCTCGGTAACCCAGATACTAGCGGGCTTCTCTTCTTCCTACAGCGGCTCTCCGAGAACCCCACTTACCACCTCCGGAGCGCTATCCTGAAACATGCCGGGCGTTTCTCTCCCAGTGCGCCCTCATCTTCGAGCTGCAGCCCTCTTCGTTTCCTTCGGGTCGCTCGAAGATAGCGTATCTTATAACCCATGTTTGGGAGGGCGCTCGCCTGGACTATGGCGGTGTGGGAGCACTAGTCCAGGCGTTGTTCTATGGTAAACAGAAGGTTGTATTTTGTATTCAATAGAAGAAAACAGAGAGGGAGAGAGAGACTGACAATTCCTTAATGTAGTCATTGGCAGGTATTATACAGCCCAAACATTAAGGAAGTAGCAGTCTCTCGCTCTCATTATCTCTCTCTTTTCTTCTATTTAATTATATGTAGCCTAACATTTAAACACTTAGCTAAGTGGGCAGGGGGGAACACTTGACATGCACAAATTTTAAATATGTAGTTAGGCTGTTATAAGGTATTATATAAGTCAATGTCTTGGGTGGGATAAAGGGTGGAGAACAGGGAGAGGGTGGTGGAGAGGGATGGATTTGATTTGTGAGAAGGACTTAATTATAGCACAATGTAATTGTATTTTTCTATCACTTGTGAATCCCTTGGTTAAATTAATACCAGATCTAGACAGATTAGGAAAGGATTTCAAATCATTATTATTCCTTGTTTGTCATTACAATTAAGATTTAATGGGGGTTATTGGTGAGAATGGAGAGGGGCTATATCTGGGGGATTGGGATGGGGTGCTGGGAGGGCATTCACTCATCCCATCTCAGTCTCTCTGAGGACCCACTCACCCCAAGTAGATCTCAACCAGCCACTATACTTTAATGTATAAGGTTATATAAACCAACCACAGAATTTGATGGGCAGTCTTTCTGCAAAGTATGTACAATGTACACATACTTTTTGGGGGGTACATTAGGAGAGAAGCCAGAGCCAAAAAGCCCTAAAAAGCTATAGGGCCTCAGAGCTAGTAAATGGTGTATCACACACTGAATTTGAGGAACAATGGGAAAGTAATTCTGATTTGAACGTCACTTTTGAGAAAATGACCGTTGAATGTTTTGGTACACCTACTGGAGAGCTCTTCTTTGTCTACACCCATTCAGAATCGTTCATACCCCCTTAAGCTTTAGCCCCACCCATCTCTTTAAGGGTTGATCCGAGCGTTCTGTCCTAACAACAGTAGTCAAGCACCCAAGCTAACTGGCTAGCATAGAGAACAGCTCAATCTGACCATTTTACTGACCATTTTTAAATAGAATTCAAGCTGTATTAGATCAAATCTAGACAGGAACTATTATTATATAAAATGCACTCAATAATTTACAGGATTAAAAATTCATGATATAGTGATATCGGATCATGCTTGATGACACTAATAGAAAATACATTTAGCGATATAATTTGGAGAATGAACAGGACGCATCTTCGTAAAAGTTTTTTATTTTTTTTACCATTACAAATATATACATAGAGGACAGAGAAAAGCAGACCACCAATGTCATTTTGGATGCCTTTAAAGTGTACATTAGGGGAATGATAATCTCATACTCTGCCAAAGTTAAATCTGATTTAGAAATTAAATTAAAGAAAAATAAATTATTATTTTGGAAAAAGCCCATAAACAATCTTTACAATTACTGAATTCAGGCAGGAATACGATCTTTTACTTCTGAGGAGAGCCAACAACTAAAGTTCATCTCAAATAAACCATACTTCTAAATGTCAAATAAACCTGGTAAATACCTTGCATCTCTCACAAAACGAATACATACGAAACCAGTTATAATTTTAAAAGATGAAGATACAAAAGTGGTAATTAGAAACAACAATGTGATTAATTACAATTTTAAACATTTCCATGAATATGTCTATAAATCAGAATTAAACAGTAAGTGGGACAGATCCTATAACCTTCTTAGACATAACTCTGAAGCAACTATCAGCAGACAAAAAATAATAATTAAAAACAGAGATCACCCAAGAATAGATTTGAAATACTGTTAAAAAATTCTCACTGAGAATTAGACAGGACTAGGGCTGTTACGGTGACCATATTACTGCCACACCGGCAGTCATGAGTCATAATGGCAGTCAAATTCCACGTGACTGTTTAGTCACAGTAATTAGGATTCTCCAAGCTCTGATGCTGCTGATGGTCATTAGTAGCCTAGAAAACTTGCTAACTGCCTGGTACTCAGCACTCTATTGTCCCTCTAATCACTCTGACATCAATGCAAATGTAATTGAAAAATTATATCAAACACTTCATGAGAGCCCATGAGCTCATGTTGCGGAACATTTCCATAGACTATGCAATTGCTTGAGAAAACAGAGTGATGTCCTCTTAATAAAAAGAGAAGGATCCCATCAGCTTTCCATCGGCTAGGGCTACTATATTTATTTATCAACTTTCCTAATATGAATCACATTTATTTTCTTTACAACAGGAGTATAGCCTCCCTGGCTGGCATGAAAATGAACCACGGGAAAAGCGTCCTCCATTCGCTATTTAAGTGAAAATATTTTTTTCTCCTCCAGCCAAGATTCCGACAGGTGCATGATAATGGTCCATTCTAAATCAAAAATTATTTCACACATATATTATTTAGGATATTGAAAGACAAGATTAAATCAAGAATAGTCTGATGGGTGACAATTTTAGCCTAACTGGCATACATACACAGGAAGTGTTTTTTTTTGTTAACTGCTCAAAATAGAATAGCTGCATATGTGCACTCCCTCAAATCGTTTGGAGAAAATATCCTTTCTATTTTATTCAGCTATGTTCAATTGTATTCTTCATTCTATAAAATAATTTCAAATAATGCCACGGAATTCTAAGCAAATCTTGTCTGCTAAATGAACTAGTGTAGCTCACAGCCATATGACATAGCCAGATCAGGGCCTAACATGAGGACAACTCAGAATATAATATCAAATCAAATTTATTTATATAGCCCTTCTTACATCAGCTGATATCTCAAAGTGCTGTACAGAAACCCAGACTAAACCCCCAAACAGCAAGCAATGCAGGTGTAGAAGCACGGTGGCTAGGAAAAACTCCCTAGAAAGGCCAAAACCTAGGAAGAAACCTAGAGAGGAACCAGGCTATGAGGGGTGGCCAGTCCTCTTCTGGCTGTGCCGGGTGGAGATTATAACAGAACATGGCCAAGATGTTCATGTTCATAAATGACCAGCAGGGTCAAATAATAATAATCACAGTAGTTGTCGAGGGTGCAGCAAGTCAGCACCTCAGGAGTAAATGTCAGTTGGCTTTTCATAGCCGATCATTAAGAGTATCTCTACCGCTCCTGCGGTCTCTAGAGAGTTGAAAACAGCAGGTCTGGGACAGTAGCACATCCGGTGAACAGGTCAGGGTTCCATAGCCGCAGGCAGAACAGTTGAAACTGGAGCAGAAGCACGGCCAGGTGGACTGGGGACAGCAAGGAGTCATCATGCCAGGTAGTCCTGAGGCATGGTCCTTGGGCTCAGGTCCTCCGAGAGAGAGAAAGAAAGAGAGAAGGAGAGAATTAGAGAAAGCATACTTAAATTCACACAGGACACCGGATAAGACAGGAGAAGTACTCCAGATATAACAAACTGACCCTAGCCCCCCAACACATAAACTACAGCAGCAAAAATACTGGAGGCTGAGACAGGAGGGGTCAGGAGACACTGTGGCCCATCCGATGATACCCCTGGGGCCCCGCCAAACAGGAAGGATATAATATTCTGTTATTCTGAAATAGACTACATTTTCTTCAAATCATGTTTCTTTAGACCCGTCTAAAATAAATAATGGATTCATTGTGATAGTGTAGGCTATATTACATGGATTTATTAGACTTTTTAAAATGTGGATGTTCCAAAGGTCTGCATCAGTGGCTTGTAGGCTATGCGTGGAAGACAGGAGATGCTATATGTGTTAATGTTAATTAACGGTCAATTACCATGAGACCGGCAGTTATTTACTTGACAATCACCGGCTACAGCCCTAGACAAGACCCAAACGTAACAGGTATCAGTATTGTAAACATGAATATGAACTAAACTTATTTGCAGATAATCTCCTGATATACCTGACCAATATTGAAAACTTAATGCCCCCTTTTTAATAAAAAAAAATATATATATATAAGAATAACTCACAATCTACAGCAATCCTTTAAGTGGACCACAAAATAATATTTAATACTTAGGATGTGTAATACAGTGGCTTGCAAAAGTATTCACCCCCTTGGCATTTTCCTATTTTGTTGCCTTACAACCTGGAATTTAAATGCATTTTTGGGGGGTTTGTATCATTTGATTTACAAACATGCCTACCACTTTGAAGATGCAAAATATTTTTTCTTGTAAAACAAAAAATAAATAATACAAAAAAGCATTTAACTTGAGCGTGCATAACTATTCACCCCCCCAAAGTCAATACTTTATAGAGCCACCTTTTGCAGCAATTACAATTGCAAGTCTCTTGGGGTATGTCTCTTTAAGCTTGGCACATCTAGCCACGGGGATTTTTGCCCATTCTTCAAGGCAAAACTGCTCTAACTCCTTCAAGTTGGATGGGTTCCACTGGTATACAGCAATCTTTAAGTAATACCACAGATTCACAATTGCACTGAGGTCTGGGCTTTGACTAGACCATTACAAGACATTTAAATGTTTCTCCTTAAACCACTCGAGTGTTGCTTTAGCAGTATGCTTAGGGTCATTGTCCTGCTGAAAGGTGAACCTCCGTCCCAGTCTCAAATCGCTGGAAGACTGAAACAAGTTTCCCTCAAGAATTTCCCTGTATTTAGCACCATCCATCATTCCTTCAATTCTGACCAGCTTTCCAGTCCCTACCAATGAAAAACATCCCCACAGCATGATGCTGACACCACCATGCTTCACTGTGGGGATGGCGTTCTCAGGGTGATGAGATGTGTTGGGTTGGTGACAGACATAGAATTTTCCTTGATGGCCGAAAAGCTACATTTTTGTCTCATTCTTCCATATGTTTGGGGAGTGTCCCACATGCCTTTTGGCAACCAAATGTTTTTGCTCATTTTTTTCTTTAACCAATGGCTTTTTTTATGGCCACTCTTCCGTAAAGCCCAGCTCTGTGGAGTGTAGGCTTCTAGTGGTCCTATGGACAGATACAAAATTCTCCGCTGTGGAGCTTTGCAGCTCCTTCAGGGTTATCTTTGGTCTCTTTGTTGCCTCTCTGATTAATGCCCTCCTTGCCTGGTCCGTGAGTTTTGGTAGGTTTGTTGTGGTGCCATATTCTTTCCATTTTTTAATAATGGATTTAATGGTGCTCCATGGGATGTTCAAAGTTTTTGATATTATTTATAACCCAACCCTGATCTGTACATCTCCACAACTTTGTCCCTGACCTGTTTGGAGAGCTCCTTGGTCTTCATGGTGCCACTTGCTTTGGGGTGCCCCTTGCTTAGTGGTGTTGCAGACTCTGGGCCCTTTTAGAGCAGGTGTATATATACTGAGATCATGTGACAGATCATGTGACACTTAAATAAAGTCCACCTGTGTGCAATCTAACTAATGTGACTTCTGAAGGTAATTGGTTGCACCAGATCTTATTTAGGGGCGTCATAGCAAAGGGGGTGAATACATATGCACGCACCACTTTTCCGTTTTGAATTTTTTGAAACAAGTTATTTTAATTTCACTTCACCAATTTGGACTATTTTGTGTATGCCCTTTACATGAAATCCAAATAAAAATACATTCAAATTACAGGTTGTAATGCAACAAAATAGGAAAAACGCCAAGGGGATGAATACTTTTGCAAGGCACTGTAAGTGACAGACAATACATGAAGATAACTTTATTCCATTACTCAACAATATGAAAGCAAATTTAATTGAAATGGAATAATCTTCCCATAGATCTTACAGGTAGAAAAAACCTCTTTAGAATGGCATTGCTGACCAAGTTTTTGTATTTGTTTTCTTTAAAATGCGCTAAATAGATAAAGATGCGTAAAGATACGCATGCTCATCCCCAGAATCTGTTTAAATGTCTATTTTCAAATGAAAAAGCTAAGAACATTATCAACTTCATAGTCAAGAACACTATAACTATATGGAAGAAAATGAAAATTTTACAAGAACCAATATCACTTCCTAGAGACACAACCTCATGGAACAATCCTTGGATAGCTTGTCAGAATTCATCGATAAATTGGCACACACGGAAAACTAAAGGCATAGAAACTGTAATTACTTGGTAATAGGAAATACATGTATTTCCTTGACAACTTTAGAAAGCAAGTTTGGGTTAACCAATGTACAGTAAACAAAAATATAAACACAACATGTAAAGTGTTGGTCCCATGTTTCATGAGCTGAAATAAAAGATCCCAGAAATGTTCCATTAGAGCAAAAAGCTCATTTCTCTAAAGTTTTGTGCACAAATTTGTTTACATCCCTGTTAGTGAACATTTCTAATTTGCCAAGATAATTCATCCACCTGACAGGTGTGGCATATCAAGAAGCTGATTAAACACCACAATCATTACCTAGGTGCACCTTGTGCTGGGGATAATAAAAGACCAGAGCTGTTGCCAGATAATTGATCTTTCTCAACCATAAGCTGACTCCAAGTTGTTTTAGAGAATTTGGAAAGGATATAGATATATCTCTATATCTATCTATCTAGTACCAATCAAATGTTTGGACACACCTACTCATTCCAGGGTTTCTTTATTTTTACAATTTTCTACATTGTAGAATAATAGTGAAGACATCAACACTATGAAATAACACATATGGAATCATGTAGTAACCAAAAGTTTTAAACAAATCAAAATATATTTTAGGTTCTTCAAAGTAGCCACCCTTTGCCTTCTTGACAGCTTTGCACATTCTTGGCATTCTCTCAACCAGTAGAGAGAATAATTTATGTCAACTGATTTTACTGTGGATAGATACTTTGGTACCGGTTTCCTCCAGCATCTTCACAAGGTCCTTTGCTGTTGTTCTGGGATTGATTTGCACTTTTCACACCAAAGTACGTTCATCTCTAGGAGACAGAATGCGTCTCCTTCATGAGCAGTATGACGGCTTCGAGGTCCCGTGGTGTTTATAGTTGCGTTCTATTGTTTGTACAGGTGAACGTGGTACCTTCAGGCGTTTGGAAATTGCTCCTAAGGATGAACCAGACTTGTGGTGGTCTACAATTTGTTAAAGGCACAGTCAACTTAGTGTATGTAAACTTCTGACCCACTGGAATTGTGATAAAGTGAATTATAAGTTTAATAATCTGTCTGTAAACAATTTTGGGAAAAATTACTTGTGTCATGCACAAAGTAGATGTCCTAACCGACTTGCCAAAACTATAGTTTGTTAGCAAGACATTTGTGGAGTGGTAAAAAAACAAGATTTAATGACTAAGTGTATGTAAACTTCTGACTTCAACTGTATATATATCCTCATCAATCTACACAGGTTTCCTCCAGACGTGATGCTTGGCATTCAGGCCAAAGAGTTCAATCTTGGTTTCATCAGACCAGAGAATCTTGTTTGATCTGAGAGTCCTTTAGTTGCCTTTTGGCAAACTCCAAGAGGGCTGTCATGTGCCTTTTACTGAGGAGTGGCTTCCGTCTGGCCACTACCATAAAGGCCTGATTGGTGGAGTGCTGGAGAGATGGTTGTCCCTCTGGAAGGTTCTCCCATCTCCACAGAGGAACTCTGGAGCTCTGTCAGAGTGACCATTGGGTTCTTGGTCACCTCCCTGACCAAGGCTCTTATCCCCCGATTGCTCAGTTTGGCCAGGCAGCCAGCTCTTGGAAGAGTCTTGGTGTTTCCAAACTTCTTCCATTTAAGAATGATGGAGGCCACTGTGTTCTTGGGGACCTTCAATGCTGCAGACATCTTTTTGTACCCTTCCCAAGATCTTTGTCTCAACACAATCCTGTCTTGGAGCTCTAAGGACAATTCATTCAACATCATGGCTTGGTTTTTGCTCTGACATGCAATGTCAACTGTGGGATCTTATATATACAGGTGTGTGCCTTTCCAAATCATGTCCAATCATTTGAAATTGCCACAGGTGGACTCCAATCAAGTTGGAGGATCAATGGAAACAGGATGCACCTGAACACAATTTTGTGGTCTAATAGCAAAGGGTCTGAATACTTATGTAAAGAAGGTTTTCTTATTTCTTAAACATTTCTAAAAACATGTTTTTTCTTTGTCATTAAAGGGTATTGGGGGTAAAAAAAAATCTATTTTAGAATATGGCTGTAAAGTAACAAAATGTGGAAAACGTTGAGGGGTCTGAATACTTTCTGAATGCACTGTATATAGCCGTTCAAGTTAGCTACTGTAGCTAGCTAATTGTTTCAATGCATCTTCTAAATGTGAAAATACATGACACAAAAGACAATTGCCTAAAGGGGTTTCTTGATGTCTTCCTAGCTGGCTAGGCTAGTCAGCCCTAGTGGGCTAGCTAGCTAGCCAGTTGGCACTAAGCCAATGTTATCCTAAATTGAAAAGTTAAATAAATAAATAACAACCAAGCTTTTTTATACATAGGCTGGCTAGTTAGCAGAAACACTGTTGCTTCCTAACATTGCCAGATAGCTAGCTTTTTATCTAACATAGTTGTACTGGCCATCATTTTAAGCTGCTAGCTGGGATATAACAATTAGGATGAACTGTGATTCCAAAACCAGTTGACCAATAGAGATGCATCGTCTACGCCTCCCTATAAACTCCGCCTACACAGAAGGAATCAGCTAAAACTTTGCAATGCAAAAAAAGCCAGTGAAAGCAAAGGGCAGGGCTGGGTAACCAAAGATTTAAAAAATGTCAGGCAAAAAGGGAAGGGTTTCATTGCAATCGCGTTATCATAGAAAATTATTCATTTGTTCTTGCCTTTCAAAATTATTTTCCTGCGATGTTATTTATTTTGCTCTCTACACATGGTTTGCTTTCAATATCATTATTTTCGTTAACAATAATAATAATTTTGTTCTCAAATTCAGAAGGTTTGCTTGATATTAAAGGCGCAAAGGTAAGTCCATACAGGGAGGGATTGGATAGATTTAGCTAAAAGAGGAATAGAGGTAAAACACTATCAGTTGCCTTTAGATTCAGTATGTAGGCCAAACGTTATGTAAGGATGGGGAGAGAGGGGGAGGGAAAGAGAGGGAGAGAGAGACTGCTTTTAGGGAAGACAGAGAAGTGTTTGTGTGTGTGTAGGTATTTCTAGATTTTGGGAGGATATCAATTACATACACATCACGTCCTCTCTCTTTGTCTCCTTTTCAACACCCATTGGATGAGAAAGCCAGAGATCCCTTCCCAGGGAGATTGTTCTAGATTAACATCGAAATTGGATGTCAATCCATGTCCTGAGGACGTAGGGAAATGCCTTCAAAACTAGCCACTAGGGGCAGCACTATTACCATCAAGTAGGCGTGGATGTTGTGGACGGGGATGGAGGTTATGTCAATCACATGACTCTGGATCAGAAGGTTGTGTGTTCAATCCCAGTGGTGGACACAATTTTTTGTTTTAACCTTAACCCTTACCGTAATCAATCGGAATGAGTACCTAAACGTAACCCTTAACTTCGAAAATTTGACGAATTTTGAGAAATTGAACGATACAGAGCAGTAGTTTTGAAATTTGATGTTTGGAGCTACTTCGAAATTTGACGTTTAGAGAAACGTGGATGAACGAGATGGTAAGAGCTTGTTGCCCTCCCCTCTGACCTTCTTCTCCAATGGGTTTTGAGGAGAGAAGACACGAGGAGTATACAATTGAGAATCTCCCTATGAAAGTGTTTCTCTAGACCTAAAGGGAGTGACAAGTGCGGTTCTCCTTCTTCTGGCTCTGTCATCCACTGCTTCTGTCTGGAACACATAAAACTGTCTGCATGGATGTGATCAAACAAGCCTGTGATTGAGACACTGATGAGTGATATCTGATCAAACAGCTGTCTGATTGTCTCACAGCTGGTGGTACTGGGGCATAGATAGACTCCAGTGACCTGAAAAGAAAAGCGCTGTCAAAATGGCTGTGCTTGTAAAACACAAAGCACCAAACAATCATTAATGTGCATCAACCAAAACGTCAGATTTAAGACGATCAAGTAACAAACAACTAAAATAAGAAATTCATTAAAGGAGACAATTGTCAATTGTTAAAAACAGCTCAAAAAGTCTAGTTCAAGTTCAGTTTAAAAAAAAGAAGATAGACACAGTATACAGTACAGTGCAGACACAAATAGATAGGGCCTCTAGAGACTTACTGCAGCGAGAGACACAGTGGACACAGTCATATAAAGTGCACTACTTTGGATTGGAGCCCAATGGGGCCTGGTCAAAAGTAGTGCACTAAATAGAGAATAGGGTGCCAATTGGGACACATTTTATACAGTGATTCATGTTCATAGTGGTTTCATTTACAGTTTCTGTTTCTCTATCACTTACTGATTGCATCCCAAATGGCATCTCTTTCCCTATGTTAGTGGGCCCATAGGTAATAAGGTTATATTTGGGAAGCCGTCATAAAGTGAAACCTGCTGTACTCAGCAATTGAAGGATGACTTTACTTAATATTGACAGACAACCACCCACTAACAAGCTTACTCCAATTCAAACCCAGTTTCATTTTGAACTGTGACACAGAATGAAATATTTGATCATGTTTTTTCTAAATAAAGGACATCATATACATACACCCTACTTAGCGCATAGTAACTCAGTACATACTAACTCAGTACATTCAGTGCATTCGGAAAGTATTCAGACCCCTTGACTTTTTACACATGTTATGTTACAGCCTTATTCTAACATTGATTAAAAACAGATTTTTCCTCATTAATCTAAACACAATACCCCATGATGATGTGGTGGACGGGTGCCTGCAGGCTGACTTCAGTAGTCAGTTGAACAGTGTTTCCTCTGACACATTGGTGCAGCTGGCTTCCGGGCTAAGCGAGCGGGTGTTAACAAGCGTGGCTTGGCGGGTCATGTTTCGGAGGACGCATGACTCGACCTTCGCCTCTCCCGAGCCCGTTGGGGAGTTGCAGCGATGAGACAAGATTGTAATCATGAAATTGGGGAGTACCCCCCCGAGACAAGATTGTAATCATGAAATTGGGGAATACCCCCCCCCCCCCCCAAATAAAATACCTGCTCCAGAGCGTTCAGGATCTCAGACTGGGGCGAAGGTTGACCTTCCAACAGATGGAGTGGCTTCGGGACAATATTCTTAAGTGGCCCAGCCAGAGCCCAGATTTGAACCCGACCTATCATCCCGGGAGAGACCTGAAAATAGCTGAGCAGTGACACTCCCCATTCAACCTGACAGAGCTTGAGAGGATCTGTAGAGAAGAATGGGAGAAACTCGCCAAATACAGGTGTGTCAACCTTGTAGCGTCATACCCAAGAAGTCTAGAGGCTGTAATCACTGCCAATAGTGCCTCAACAAAGTACTGAGTAAACGGTCTAAATACTTATTTTTAATAGATTTGCAAAAATTTATAAAAACCTGTTTTTGCTTTGTCATTATGGGGTATTTTGTGTAGATTGAAGGATGGCTTTTTATCCATCTTAGAATAAGGCTGTAACGTAACAAAATGTGGAACAAGTGAAGGGATCTGAATACTTACCGTATAGACTGTACATTGACAAAATACAGAGTGTCATAGACATAGACTTACTCAGCACATATTACATTAATTTAGAGTTAGGTAAACTTGGATTTTTCAGTAAGGACATATACAGGATACTACCCTCCACAACATAACCTTCACTCCAAACCTACAACCTGATTTTGGACAAAATTACCTGGAAGGATTCCAGATACCAACAATTCTTATTTCCAAGGTCTACACAGCAAATGCACTGGCAAACCAACGACCAACAAAAGAAGCACAAGAAACCTGAAAACACCATCCAACCTTGAACTGAGTGAGTAATGTTTAGTTTGTAGCCACTTTTAAAGCCAGGAAGGAAAATAAATTACAATTAAATATTTTACTTCATAAGGACTGAATGTTACATTGAGGCTACCAAGCTTGCTCGGACAGAACAGCTGCAACTTCAATTAGCACTGAGGTGTGAAGTGAGAGGTGCCAAAGCCCTTGAGCCCCACAATGGCAGGAGAGTTTCACAGCCTCCCCCACCCAAAGGACTTTGAAGCCCCCTCCATCTGTGCAGAGGTCCTTACAATACAGTACCCCCTGGATTCATCTCTATTTTGAACTGATATGCAGCCAGGACACTTCAATTGTAAATTACCTCAATAAGAAACAATTTTGTTGCTATCAGAAGATATCCTCCTCGCAATCTCCAAAATACAACAGCCACAGGACAACTTTGTTTGGACGTCGTAAAGGACCATGAGCCTAAAATGAAGAGACATCGCTAGCTAACAATCTTTTCCACGTGGAAAAAAATGGGGGACAGAGACTTGCTAGCTATGTTAGCTAGCTATCTGGGATTTTCTAAAAGCAATCTGCACTACCGAAAAAAGCCTCTCCCAAGTGGGTGTGACACCTACTCCCGTTGCCTGCTGCACTGCTGCTTGGAATCCACTTGGCGATATGTTCACCGTCTGCCATGGCCTGTCTCCCCTGTCTGGTACAGGTACCCCCGGCAGACTCCCCCCTCTCTCCCGAGCTTTCGCTCGCCTCCTGCACACGCACTGTTGGTGCGAGTGACTCAGAACTTACAATGGCTAGCCCCAAGTCGTTATATTTTTTTCTTGTGCTTTATGCTATTTGCCTCATGACTCCTGCGTGCTATGTTGACTATGAACTTTCTTGTTTACCCAACCGTGGGACAGACTATGTTTGTTCCCACACTCGGGACTCTGTTGGTTACACGGACTCTTGGCCTCCCATCCTATTCCAACCACCTCTAGCCGGCTTTGTATTAATGTTACCTGATGAAATTGCTGTACAATGTGATTTTGTTGCCATCTGATGCACATTTAAATGTGCATCACCTGTCCCATCTACAGTTGCTATCCCCAATTCTGACTTGTGCTCTGATATCTGCTTCGCTGATTTCTGCTCTCGTAAAAGCCTGGGTTTTCTGCATGTTAACACTAGAAGCTTATTACCTAAAATGTATCAATTGAAAGTGTGGGTTCACAGCTCCAATCCAGATGTATTGGTCATTACTGAGACATGGACACTGATGTTTAACCTTTCTGGTTGTTTCTGGTTGTTTTTCGGCAAGACCGATCTTCAAAGGTGGTGGAGAGGCAATCTTTACTAAGGAACACCTTCAGTGCCCGGTTTTCTCCACCAAGTCTGTCCCCAAACAATTTGTTTGCTGGTTTTATGCAAACTAACCCTGATTCAGATGACCATCCTACCCATGGTAGATTAAGGAGAAATAATTTGTAGATCGGCAGGTAAGGGTGCTCTTGAGCGGCTAGATGTAATGCTCATTATAGGACACATCACTGCACTCTATACTCCTCTGTACACTGGTCATCTCTGTATACTCGTCGTAATGCTTATTTATGAAACCCTCTTAGGCCTCACCCCCCTTATCTGAGATACCTACAGCCCTCATCCTCCACATACAACACCCATTCTGCCAGTCACATTTCGATGGGTCCCCTGCGGGACGGTTGAGCTGACATAGGCTAATGCGATTAGCATGAAGTTGTCAGTAACAAGAACATTTCCCAGGACATAGACATATCTGACATTGGCAGAAAGCTTAAATTCTTGTTAATCTAACGGCACTGTCCAATTTACAGTAGCTATTACAATGAAAGAATACCATGCTATTCTTTGAGAGTGCACAGTTTTGAACATGACAAGTTATTAATAAACAAATTAGGCACATTTGGGCAGTCTTGATACATAATTTTGAACAGAAATACAATGGCTCGTTGGATCAGTCTAAAACTTTGCACATACACTGCTGCCATCTCGTGGCCAAAAACCTAAATTACACCTGGGCTGGAATAATACATTATGGCCTTTCTCTTGCATCTCAAAGATGAAGGTACAAAAAAATACAAAAAAGCTGTTGGTTTTTTCCTTGTTTTGTCCTTTACCAGATCTAATGTGTTATATTCTCCCACATTCCTTTCACATTTCCACAGACTTCAAAGTGTTTCCTTTCAAATGGTATGAAGAATATGCATATCCTTGTTTCAGGGCCTGACCTACAGGCAGTTAGATTTGGGTATGTCATTTAAGGCGAAAATTGAAAAAAAGGGTCAGATCGTTAAGAGGTTTTAAAGGTCGCCACACACATCCCTGGGTCGCTCCTCTTTTCAGTTCGCTGCTGCTAGCGATTGGAACGAGCTGCAAAAAACACTCAAGCTGGACAGTTTTATCTCCATCTCTTCATTCAAGACTCAGTCATGGACACGCTTACTGACAGTTGTGGCTGCTTCGCATGATGTATTGCTGTCTCTACCATCTTGCCCGTTGTGCCCAATAATGTTTGTACCATGTTTTCTGCTGCTACCATGTTGTGTGGCTTCCATTTTGTGTTGCTACCATGCTATTTTGTTGTCTTAGGTCTCTCTCTATGTAGTGTTGTCTCTCTTTTCGTGATGTGTGTTTTGTCTTATATATATATATATATATATATTTTAAATCCCAGCCACCGTCCCCGCAGGAGGCCTTTTGCCTTTTTATAGGTCGTCTTTGAAAAATAAGAATTTGTTCTTAATTAACTGACTTGCCTAGTTAAATAAAGGTTAAATAAAATAAACATTTAAAAACTCACATTGGTATGTGTGTATACTGTGAACAGAATGAGTGCATTAGTGCTTCTTTCTTTAAAACATTTTATTATATATGTTCAACACATGACAGTCACCAACACAAAGCATATAACAAACATTCTGTAAGGCTACATACCACATGATCTAAATTGTATACAGGTCATAGAGTACATGAATGAGGCTGACTTAAAATACATTAGGAAAGATACCCCATAATGACAAAAGCAAAAACAGGCCCTTTGCTATGAGACAGAACATTTAGCTCAGGTGCATCCTGTTTCCATTGATCACCCTTGAGATGTTTCTACAACTTGAGTGGAGTCCACCTGTGGTAAATTCAATTGATTGGACATGATGAGAGGAACTGCAGAGAAGAATGGGAGAAACTCCCCAAATACAGGTGTGCCAAGCTTATAGCGTCATATCCAAGAAGACTTGAGGCTGTAATCGCTGCCAAAGGTGCTTCAATAAAGTACAGAGTAAAGGGTCTGAATACTTATGTAAATGTTATGTCTAAGATTTTAATTGTGAATACATTTTCAATCATTTCTGAAAACCTGTTTTTGCTTTTCACCTTGCTTTGTGTAGAATACAACTAGTTTATCAGTAAAATACATATACAAAGCAACACACTGTACCGCACATTTAAATATGACCAATCATGCATATCATTTGAGTATAAGCATGTACAAACATAAACTATGTTTGACGTCATGCGTGTCTATTTGGGGCATATTTAGAGACAGTTTTTGTGTATGGAAGTATGTTATGTGGAGTGTGTTGCTATGCGTGTGATGCACTATAGTGAAATAGATGTATTGTACAATGGGTGCCAGTCCTGAACATATGGTGAAACAGTAGAGAGCCTGCCAAGGAGAGTCATCAGTCTACCCTTGCTGCTGTGACGCCCGCCTCACACCCCTCCACCCCACACACACACACACACACACACACACCACACACACAACACACACCACACACACACACAACACACACACACACACACACACACACCACACACACACACACACACACACACACACACACACACACACACACACACCACACACACACACACACACACACACACCTACACACTAAGACTCGCATAACCCAATGACACACACAACATTTTGACTCACAGCACAACGCACATTCTCACAGAATAGAAACCGGCAGACAATCAGGGACAGACTGTAGTATATTATACATCTTCAACGGGTACTACCAGTTGCCAGGGTTGGCAGCGGTAAATAGTACCGTCGAGCTGCGCTCCTCAGTCACATCTCTCTGGCATTCTGCGAGGGGAGTGTATGATGATGGTGCACCTTAGAGTGTGAGGGGTTAATGTGGATAAAAATGTATACAAATTTGTAGGGGTTGATACATTTTTTGTAAGGGAAAATCACGTCTGAAATTTCTAATTGGAAATGGTGGGCAGAGGGCAGGTCGGTAGGGAGTTCGGCAGGGTGGTTGGCAGGGGCAGAGGACTGAGGACAGGGACAGGGAGCGGCATTGTGGGTAATAATGGCAGCGGATGCGGAATTGTGTCGCCGACTCTAATACTGAGGGCAGGGGAAGACAGGGAGCCTGAGAGGCAGTGCCCAGCACCACGTGTAGGGAAGGGGTAATGGCACCAACTGAGGCATGCCGTCGCCAATTCCAATACTGCCGATTCGGAGCCAGAATAGGTTAACCTGTCTTGTCCTGCACGGGGCACCTGAGTGTCAAGCTTTGAGCACCACAGTCAGCGGGACGGGAGGGAGCCCTGTGTCTGTCCAGCGCCGTTACCTTCGATTGGGCCAGGGCAGGCAGGCAGGCTGGCAGGGCGGGTAAAGCAGCGTCAGCTCCCAGAAGACAGGGCTGTGTCCCGAATGCCACCATATTCCCTATATAGGGCACTTATTTTGGCCCATAAGGCACTGGCTGTGGTAGGGTGCCCTTTGGCACACAGACAAGGAGGGGAAGGCGGCACTGGCAGAACAATTGAGCTGGCTGAGCTGCCAGCCAGACAGAGAGAGATCAGAGCTGCAACATTACTGCAGTGATAAGGGGGAGGGGGAGAAGAAGGTGGCTTGACAGACGTGTCTTCTCACTCACTCACTCAGTGGTGGTGGTGTAGCTGTAGCTAGCTAACTATCAAGCGAAATGGACTGAAACGGAGCTTTGTATTTATCTTAATATCCGACTGTGAGAGCCAATCAGTCCTAGATGCATTTGTCTGTGTTGGAAGACTTGTTCAACTGTGCGTCTACATGAAATGGCATGCTGTTGTGTTGCAGACGAGCGAGATAGAGCTAGATTCACAGTCACACAGAGGAGCCAAAGCGACTACATTTTTACATATAAGTGACCCCGGGAATCGAACCTACAATCATTGCATTGCAAGTGCCATGCTCCACCAACAAGCCATCCAGCACCACACTACCACCCAGAGAAAGGACCAGGAGAGGACCAGGCACTATACTGAGATCGTGCCACACATACCAGACCACATGGGGAGCGTGAAGAAACTAGGACACATGAGGACACACACACACAGAGACAAAAATAGACAAATGCTTCGACAAACCCGGGAGTGAGAGGCAGTCAATGTTCGAGACATGCAGGTTTGTCGAAGTTGAGGCTTTTTCTCATAAAACGACAAGTGGAAAAGGGGGAATGTTCTTTATTGAGACTGTTACATTGAGAATAGGTCACGTTTCCATCCAGAGGTTTAAACAGTTCATACATTTAATTTGCC
Source organism: Salvelinus sp. IW2-2015 (assembly GCF_002910315.2). NCBI lineage: Eukaryota > Metazoa > Chordata > Actinopteri > Salmoniformes > Salmonidae > Salvelinus > Salvelinus sp. IW2-2015. Next base: position 44,838,417 of record NC_036863.1, on the reverse strand, counting down.
TTGACTGTTACCGATATTTGATGTCATAGTATTAATATAATATATTTTAGTCATTTAGGGGTGGGGGGGGGGTGCGGGGTGGCGCAGTGCTCGTAGACACTGGTTGATCGGTAGCATGGCTTTTTATGGATGGGCAGCCATTTTAGAAATGCTGCAAATATCTGTCAGAGACTAGGACTAGGGCCCGGAGGGGGGGGAGGGGGGCAGGGGCATCAATTGGGTATAGCTTAGCTCAATATCAACAATTTAAAATAGATGACTACATTCATTCCAATCACGATTCAAAGGCAAATGCAGTTTAGTGGTATCAGCGGACTGACTTTAGGACCATGAAGACGCCTGAGAGCAGAAGCGCATCGACGCAGCCGTAGGGAATAGTGCGAGTTAAAGATGACTGTAGTAGTTTGCTTTGACATTCAAATAAACTAGAGTTTTAATCCCGGTGCTGAGTTAGTGCGTAGCAGCTAATTCTTGTATGATGAGTTTGTAGAATGTTAAGTCCCCTATTGACTGACCTGAATGAAGCTACGGCAACAAGGTGATAATGGCTGGAGTCAATTTTGCTTGTTTTTGCTGTACTCCAAATTCCTTTTTAGAGGTTTCAAATTGTGAAGAAATTAAGTATTTTAGCTTCAATTTGGGAAGATTTGGCATCCCACGATACGTTCATCAGTCACTACTCTACCACATCCTACTACACACACACACAGACACACAGCTCCTTACCAAGTAACACAACAACAATATCATGCTTTCTCCCGACGCACACTATTTCTGTCTATGGTTTACTGACACAAACACGCCATCTTACACACCCAGTAACATGCAGAGTACTTGAGGACACACAATAACAGGATGTTATTTAAAACCAAAGGTGGTTGGCATGGTGGTTGGTATGGAACCACCTTACAGTAGGACAGAACTTACTGTGGATTTTTTTACGATTTATGTTAAATATAATACATGGAAAAGGATCCAATTTAAGGGACAGTTCCACCTTCAAAAGAACACACTCCATCGCTGTTTTTATCAAGTTCAGCATCCAGTCTACACAATGTGATACAATCACACCATGAAGAACACTAAAGAAAATCACAGCTCTAATTTTCACTTACTCACTCACACGGCATACTCTAGAGGATACACTTACAGCATAAATATCTGCCCAGACTGAGCCCTATATATCACAGTTTATAGCCAAGGCCACCCAGCAGAGAAAATCACACAACACACACACACCACACACACACAACACACACACACACACACACACACACACACACACACACACACACACACACACACACACACACACACACACACACACACACACACACACACACACACACACAACACACACACACACACACACACACACACACACGTGTAGTTGGGTGAATTTGAGCTCCGAGGTTGGCTGACGAAGGTTTCCATGAGGTCAAACACAGGTGTACCGAGCAGTCAGGACACGCTCTCACCAGTACTTTGTGTTGCTCTCAAACTGAGGCCACAGGCCCATAGTATTGATAAATTGATGAGGGGGATGAGAGAAAGTGTGGGAGAGGGGGAGGATGGCTAGGACAAGCGGACAAGCGGACAAGCAGAAATCGTTGCGCTGTGGTGTAAGTCTCTTCCCTGGTTTTTTGTGAAAATGTGTAAGCATGTTAGCATGTCTGTCACCCACCCATAGCACAGCCCCATCCCGCTGCTCCTTCCTTCTCTCTTTCCAGCCATCCCTCCATCCCTCTATCCCTCCATCCTGGTCAGTCACATGTCCCTCAGGCCTACATTCCAATGTGCTACAGTAAGCTACTTCCCAACCCTGCGCTTCCTTCTCTCTTCCTCTCCTCCCTACTCCTCTCCTCCCTCTATCTCTCCTACAGACTGAACATTACCTCGATATATTAACTATGTCTAACAATTCCCTCATTCTCTGCCTCTCCTTTATTTCTCAGATGAGGCGAGCATTTCTCTCCTCCTGCCTGTGAGGGAAAAAAGGATCTCTCTCTTTCTGTCCACTGCATGGTGTCTATTCTCCACCGCCAGCCAAAAACTCATTTATTTTCAGAAAATGACATTTTCCGGAGATGTTGTGAGCCACCCTCACAGCTCCCGAGAACCCAACCCGTGCACATCACAGGAAAAAGTCACAAGTTAGGGTCTCAGGGATTGAGAGAGGTACAGATTCGGTAAGGCTCGTCTATCCAAGCAAGGAGGAGGAAAGATAGGACATCAGCACGTTGCTTTAACTGAAACACACAGACAATGTCCCTCTAGCTGTCCCCCTAGCTTTGTGCTGGAGTACAGAAGACTATCACTGTCTCACTGTGTCAGGGTTGTGGCACACAACAAGTACAACCTTCAGTCAGGGCACACACACAACACACGGCCCCATGCCCCATATAGCTGTCACACATTGCAATACATACACGCACAAACGCTCGCACAAAATACAAAATGTAGCACATAGAAATATACACAAATCCACAAATGCACACATTCAAAGAGTACAGGCACACACGCAAGTGTGTCCCCACACATACAGACATACGCGCACACACGAGATCGAGCACACAGTCACACGACTGCGGTGACCAGTCGCATGCCCAGACACACACATCAATCTGTAACGCAGTGTCCAAAAGAAAGCTTCAGCTCCAGGCTATGACAGCCATAATGTTACAACGCCAATCTTTGATCTCCATCACAGCCATCAGCAATTAAGGGAGCTCCACAAATTGAAAAATTCAACAATGCCACACACATACAGCACATGCGTGAGTGGGCACACACACACACACACACACACACACACACACACACCACACACACACACACCCACACACACACAACACACACACAAACACACCACACACACACACACACACACACACACACAACACACACACACACACACCACACCACACACACAAAAGCACCACACAATGGGAGCCAGACCAGAAAGGCTGCGGCAGACTGCTAGCGCCATCACACCTAAAACGGATCGCCAGGATTCAGCGGCCATGAAAGCCAATCTCCATTAAGAACAGTAAATAACTTTCCTTCATATGAGAGCTTTGTGCCCCATATTTTACCTTTCACACATAGAAGACCTCAGATATATAGTCAGGCAGCATCCGCCGGGAACATGACTATTCGCTATAGTGACATTACACAGAACTTATGGTAGACCTAGTACAGTAAAGGCAGCATCTCGGATAAGGGCTGTCTGTCAGGAAGAGTCGGAGGGAGATGGGAGAAAGGAAGAGAGGGAACTCAAACTCACCCTTCTAGTCATGGTTGCTGAGGCTGCCGCAGTCTGATCTGTGTCTGAGCGAGAGACAGAAAGAGAGCAAGAGACAGAGAGGGGTAAAAGGAGGAGAAAGACAGGGAAGTGAGAAAGTCAAAGGAGAGAGAAGGGAAGAGGAAAGAGAAACAAAAAAGAGAGAGATATCTTAGTCAGTGGACATTGTTGCAGCAGCGGGGTGATCCTGCGGGCTATCGTAGCGTGTGAGACTGCTCCAGTCAGACTGCTGTCTGGACGTCTGCTGCTCAGACATGCAAGACTCCACCATGTGGAGAAAGAGAGAGAGGGCGAGAGAGAGAGAGAGAGAGAGAGAGAGAGAGATAATTTCAGAGATAGAGACAGAGAGAAAAGGAGACAGAATGAGCGAGAGAACGAGTGAGAGAGAGAGCGAGAAAAAGGGAGAAAGGATGAAGAAGTAGAGGAAGCAACAGGCAGAGTCAGAGAGTGACAATGAAAATGTGAGAGAAAAAAGAGGGATCATTCTAAAAAGAGCTTATGTGATGAGAGAGACAAGAATGAGAATCAGAGAGGAGGCACATGCCAGCGTGGAAAAACAGGAACAAGCATCGAGAGGAACAAATTGAGCAGGAGATCAATAGGCCTGTGGGACTAAGTGCTGACTGTCAAGAAAGAGAGAGAAGCGAGAGGAGCGAGAAAGAAAGAAAGAAAGAGACAGGGCCATGATGCCATGAGGCCAGCATACCTGACATCTGCCAGAGTAACAAGGTGCACATACTAAATACTTACCAAACATGCATTTACACACAGGAGCGCACACACATACAGTAGAAGCACACACACACACACACATTTGCACCGTAAACCCATTACCCTTTCTCTCCCCTTCTCCCGGTGTGTCCTAATCTTGCACATGTGAACCACTGCCTCATGTGTCCAGTGGCCCAGAGAGAAAACAAGCGGAAGCCTGCCGTGTCATCTGATCCAAGTGACAGACAGACAGACGGTGAACATGAATGTAAATAAAGCAAAGACATAATGGAATAATAGGAAAGAATGCGTCAACCAACGCCTGTTGCTAGAAGGCTAGTCCCTCTACCCTCTACCCACGCTCCTCTCCGCGGTTCACTCTGCTCTGCTGGAGCACATTAACCCATGTTCTCTTTTCTCTCTCTCTCCCTCTCTTTTTATCTGTCTGCCTATCTGGCTTTCTCTTTCTCTCTGTATCTCTTTCTTTCTCTTTCTCTCCCTCTTCTTCCGTCTCCCTTTCTCTCGTCTCGTCTCGTTTTCTTTCTCATTTCATTTCTTTCTCTTTCCCTCCTTCTCTCCCTCTAGCTGTCTCAGAATGGCAGTCTACTGAGCTAGTCTCCAGGGCAGAAGAAAGTAAACTCTGTGCCTTGCCTTCCCTCCCTGTCTGCCTGCCCACTCCTGTGCCTGCCTGTCTGTGCTCCTTGCCTGTCCGTCCTGACTACCTGCTCTCCATGCCCTCCATACCTGTCTTCCCTCCCTGCCCTACTCCTCCCTTTTAGAGACAGCATCCGACAGCAGCCACAGGACAGGGCTGGACAGAGAAATAAATATAATCCATTAATTTCCTCCCACAGCTGAAATCAGTTAGACCCAGAGGCCCGCTAACAGAGAGGGAGGAGAGACACACAGACAGAGAAAGAGAGAAGGAAGGAGAGAGCGCGGAAGAGGGACGAAGGAAGGGAATGAGAGAGGGACAGAGAACGACAATCGCTTCTCGCCTTACAATGTCCCGTTTTCATGCTCCTTTTCTGTCCAAATAAAAAAATCTGAATCCGTTTCTGGTCAGCATGTCCGGCAATCTCTCCTCTTCCATTCCCTCTTAGCGCTGTTCCTGTCTCTCGATCCCTCTCTGTGCAACTGGGTAATACAGAGTGTGTTTCATGAAGGGAGGGAGGGAACTAGAGAGAGAATAGGGAGAGCGGGAGGGAGCAAGGGAGAGAGGGAGGGAGCAAGAGAGAGAGAATAGGGAGAGAGGGAGGGAGTGAGCAAGAGCAGGCGAGGGAACGGAGTGAATGAGTTCATGCAGACTCAGAGAAAGAGAGAGAGTGAGAGAGAGAGAGAGAGGCAAAGAAAGATATAAACTATTTTATGTGATGTGCCTGTCTAAATATCTTATCAACATGAGCTTAGGACCGGTAAATGTTTTAATTTAAACAGGAGATGAAAAGAGAGAGACGGAGAGAGGAAAGAGAGAAATGCAGCGACAGGGACTGCTGAGGGACGACATGCAGAGGGCACAAATCAATGACAGCAGAATCAACGTCCACACTCCCTCTCTCTCTCACGCCTTGTACCTTGTTACTTCTCTTATTTTCCATTAAATGTAATAATATCATATCCATAAGAAAAAGCTAATAATGGAAACAGTTATAGCATCGTATAACACGATAGTGTCTAGCCTAGACATGCGGTGACAGGTGAATACTTTTTTTTCTCATCATATACTCACTTTATCTCACATTCTCTTGCAGATATATCTGCGATTCATTGGTTAGAGCCTAGCTGTGTCCACCCTTAGAGATAACCATTCCTATGTGTTTCCATGCTAAGCCAATCCTTCACTGTGTCACAGACAGACATCACATGCTCTGTGTGCTCATCATCACATCACATGCAGCTGCAGGAGTCCACAATTGGTCTTGTGCTCAAATCATCTTTGTATTGCAGAGAGAGAATCCCTGTATTTTTCTTTCTCTAACCACCCCTTATCACTGTCACCTTGAGCCACTCTCATCCATCAGCCCGCACAAGCACACACACACACACAACCAGCTAATATTAGACGCTCCACACCACAGCAGCCACAGTATATTGACAGCCATTTACTAACACCCAGAAAGGGTAACTGAGAGCGTGAGAGACAGGGGAACACGCAAACACTAACAAGCACACACACACACAATAAGAGACACACACGCACACTCACTGACAAAATATGTTGTCATATTCCCTCCTGTTTTTTGAGCACCGAGGGAGACGGTCGTAAATTGTGACAGAGTAAGTCAGCGGGGTTAATGTACATTCCTACCTCCCCTTCATTGTACACCCCCCTTCCCCTCCCCCGTCTAGGAGCCGTGAACTTTTCACCTCTCCCCTCAGTCTCCCCCTCCCCCTCCCCCAACCCTTACCCCCCCCACCTCAACCGGTGGCCTTGGGACAGAGAACAAAGAGTTCGAGCGGAAACCCTCTCTCATCGTCACACCACTCCCCACTCCACCCCGGCACACAACTTCATACCACTACCACCTCGAACCAACATGGGGCGTTCCGCTGGTTCACTTTGGCCTGGCTGCCTGCTGCCCTGGGGAATGGGAGAGAGACCATAGAGAATGATAGAGGCCTCTAGTGGCCAAAAGAGCCATTGAGGGATTCCACCATGCCTCCGCCATGTTAAAGTAGTCAAAGTAGTCAACTGGGTGGGGATTCCTATAGGTTGTAGTCTCAATGGCGCTGCCCAGGCTGTCACAAATGCTATAATGGTACAAATATATAGATGAGTCTGCTATCTATCGCTATAAAGTTATTGGGTTGGGTGGACCGGACAAGCCTAACAAGGCCAGTCCAAGCTAATGGAGTACGAAACAGAACTGTGAGATTCAGAGCTGTCCGATGGATTTTTTTTAAACGTCGGTCTGGTCTGTGGTCTGCATTCAGTTTAGCAAAACAGTATCAGACTTGGTGTCAGTGTATCACACGGTGCTTATGTTTCCACAGTGCAAGCCAATTGACTGATGGCAAGAATGTATCAAATGTGGCATCAAGCAGAGATATTGCTGAGTGAAAATGAACCCCTCACCTACTTAAAATTGCACTCCAGTATGTGTCACTGAACTCACAGTAAAGACATGTCTAGGAGAGTCACATCCCCACCCAGGAGAGAACAGAGCTATTGTTAGATAGATGACACTAACATATTACGGCATCTGAAGAGTAAACCTATAAACATCCAAAATTGGAATCCCAACAAATTTAGACTGAACTTGTTGAACCTTCCTGCATTTTGTAATAAACCTCAACTCATTATAGAAAAAAGTTGGTGTAGTGGTAGAGATTACAGAACTGAATATTGGTCGCTTTCTGCTCAACAAGGCAAATGGGAAATGGTAGGTTAAGCCTTCAGAAATGATGGTAGTGTTCATATTCATTATAAAGATGATTTAATGTACAGTTTACATTATTCAGTGAGTTGAGTGAGTTTGGAGGTCTGTCTGTGGTGCTGTGTGAGTCAGTTGATAAGAACGTTATGCTAGCAATCCCAGGATTGCACATTCAATTCACACTGGGGCCACAAGAGCTTGGGACTGTAAGGTTCTATCTGCAAAAATATGATTCTGACACAATTTACTTTAAATTTCCAGGGTTTGAATGGTGTCAGCAATTTTTTATCATGTATTATTTTGAACTTAACAACACAAATGTGGGTATTTAGAGTACTATATAGGTAGAGAACATTGAATAGAACAAGATATTTACACTGCTGTTGCTCTCCGTTTACCATATATGCATAGTCACTTTAACTATACTGTACATTCATGTACATACTACCTCAATTAGCCCGATTAACCGGTGCCCTCGCACATTGGCTACCCGGACTACCTACCATCCCCTCTTTTACGCCACTGCTACTCTCTGTTTATCATATAAGCATAGTCACTTTAACCATACCTACATGTACATACTACCTCAATTAGCCCGACTAACCGGTGCCTGTATATAGCCTCGCCACTGTTATTATTCACTGTCTTTTTACTGTCGATTTTTATTTCCTTACTTATCTACTGTTCACTTGATACCTATTTTTTACTTAAAAATTGCACTCTTGGTTAGGGCCTGTAAGTAAGAATTTCACTGTGAGGTCTACACCTGTTGTTTTTGGCGCACGTGGCGGACTTTTATTTGAATTGAAATGTTGACAAATGTTGATAGAATCTTATAGTCCCAAGCACTCTATCACATAGAGTAGGCCAGAAGGCTAAACTGAAAAACCTTAACTGCAACTTAAGCCTACATTAAACTTAAAATGTACCAAATAAAATGATGGCGGACCTGCATAAGCACTTCTGTGCAAGGGCGTTCATTTACATAGTGATTCCAAAAGAAACCAGTACTGCCACAAAAGTATACATTATGGGGACAGCTAAACAGTGCAGTCCCATTAACAACTCAATGAAAAGGCCCCCTTGAATTGAGAGGCTCCTTTTGTAGGGGGAAGCCCCTCCCCTTAAGCACATACCAAACATACAAATCAAGCCATTACAAACATCAAAGCATACATTTTCCACTCAGCCAAACATTTTAGGAATTATCTTCATTGTACCTTTGCAATCAGTTTAGCATAATTGAATATAGCACAATATATAACACATTTATATAACCCCACCACTACTGACATGGTGTCTTCCAATCCGCCCATACACATGAACGCGCAATTCTGGACAGGCACTACAAAGCCTGCACGATTGCCGTAGCTCGGGTCCTTATTCCAGCATACCCGGAAGCTACAGAGATGGAGAGAATGGAACAGAAACAAACAAAGCGCACATCCAAAACATTGATAAGTACAATAAACGTCCCTTAAATTAAACATGAAAGCGTGTGTGTGTGTATTCTTTATACCATAACAAGCTGTTACTGGAGGGAGGTAAGAATGTGTGTAATGCATGAACTGAGATCGCTAGGTTAACGTGTGAGTCGACCCACATCGCTAACGGAACTGAAAACGGAGCAGGGAGGGAGAGATTATGTGTGGGTGTGTTTTATTTTACCCAAAGGCTGCCCGCAGCCAGTGACGGACACGCTGGTGTAGTAGTATGTGTTACAGACATAAATATTAGTCACCTGTTTAGCAAGGCATATGGGAAATGATATGTTAAGAAATTGATGTTCATAGTCATCAAATATGATTTAATGTGCAGTTTACAATATTCAATTAGTCGGGTGAGTTTGTAGGTCTGTCGTGGCCCGGTGAGTCAGTTGGTAAGAACGTTATACTAGCAATCCCAAGGTTGCTTGTTCGATTCCCACTGGGACCACGAGTGCTTGGAATGTTAAGGATCTAAAATGCAAGAATATGATTCTGAGATCATTTACTTTAAAGTCCTGAACCCTCATTGGTTTGAGTGGTGTCAGCAATTTCTATCTTGTATTATTTTGATCTTAACACGAATTTACGTATTTAGAGTACTACATAAAACTACCAGAATTTTGGTAACTTTCAGGTTTTGGGGAATTTAAACAAATTAGTTATCTAGTAAAGAATATTGAACATAACAAGGCCAACTAAATTTGCATATAGAACCTTATAGTCCAAAGCTCTCTGTACTAAAAATGGATGCCCTCACTACTGTAAGTCGATTTGGATAAAAGCTTCTGCTAATCATCATTTATACATTCATATTAAGTAAGATTATATTGTTCTCTGTGGTGTACAGTAATGAAAGTTGTCTAGAGGTTTTGATCCCAGCATGCAGCAGAGTCTTTACCGCACAGCTGTGAAGCGAGGGACCATGATGTAATTTTGGTAAAGAGGTGAAGGAAGAAGTGCATCTGAACTTTGTACATAATTGGCTACAGATCGTTGTGTTCTTCCCCCAGCTGCCTGCGGCCCTACTGTTCTCTACTCTATGGTTTTCCCCTAGTGGAATCTCTTTCATTACCACGTCCCTCCCACAAGCCTCGCTGCTCACTCCCTGGCGTGTTCATACATGTGCTAGTCTTAGTCTCCTGTCGTCCTCTCTTTTACTGTACTCTTGTCTCGCGCTCTTTTTTTCCTGTTTTTAAAAGTACGATATCTCACACCCACACAAACACAACAGAATTCAAAAAAACGAGTTTGCAAATGTTAATTATTACACTGTTCTTAATTTATATGAGTTCATTTCCAAGCTGTATTGGGAATCGAGGATACATCTGTTTGTCTTTGACGGGTGTCCTTAAACTGACATAAGTCAAATTTCATGAACATATTGAGTGATTGCGCAACAGCTCAATCATAATGTCATATTGAAATGGAATTATAAATTCTGTATAGATTGACATATGATAACATTAAACCCTGATCTAACAGTGTACACAGTACATCATCTGTAAAAAATCACGGAACGAAATTTATGACTCAAAAACACATGAATACTAATACCCATGTTGACAGCAGTTTTTTATGTTTTTTTCAGCAGTTTCCAGCAGATGATTGGCGTTTCCTCAGGGAAAGCTAGGAGGCTGTACAGTTATCTCCTGTGATGTCACTCTGAACTATACAACCTACTACCTCAACCTGCGGGAACACTGCCTGCATGGGGGGGTGGGCAGAAAAAAACTTGTACCGGTACAAAAAACTTGTACCGCATTATACATTTGGGGGTGAGGGGTACAGAGGTGTAGTGGTAACGCGGGGGGGGGGGGGGGGTCCGCAGTTAGAATATGGCTGGGGTAGATGGTGTGAGGTTGAAAGACAGGGGATATGAGTACAGTTGGAGTTTGAGCTGGATATGGCTGGGAGTGTTAGCTGTGGTGAGTAGGGCAGGAGATTGGGTTTTTGAGATGAGATTTGGGATAAGGCTGTGGTGGGGGGTAGCAAAAAGGGGTAAAGTGAGGATTAGGAATATTACAGGCTTGGGAATAGGGATGGAAAATCTCATGCAGGAGCCCAATAGAGGTATGTCACTTGTACAATAAGGTTGTCCTAAGGGTGGGGCTCCACTGGATGTTATCATTTAACCTTTCACCTCAAGTACCTCTCTCCCCACCCTGCCTCTCCATAAGGTTATCACATATCGTCATGATACGGTATTCCAATACCTTTCCTACAGCCTACCTGTACTGTATACTCCTAGGTCAGAGAGGGGTGCTGTGATGGCCACACAGACACATACCTATAGACACGAGCTTGTGCGGCCAGTCACCACAAGTTCGGATCTACGGGTTTGTGGCAGCTGGCAAGTTCTCTCCGGGGACTAAACAAGATGAGGGATAGTCTTGTCTTAACTAGGAAACATGTTAATGATAACGTTATCATTTTGAATCCATTGTCGGGAGTCCTTCTGTGTCTGACAGAGAACAATAAGGAAACATAGAATACCAGAATGCCTCCTAAAGGTCATGCGTCATTTGAGAAAATGTGTCTCCTGTATAGTATATAATATAGTATACGACTGTCCCCTGTATAGTTCTATACTCTCTATATCCACTCTATCTGCTGGACATCTAAGTAGTGAAAACCCACTGAAGGACACAGTCTTCGCGCACAGAACATGGCTGTTCACGACACAAAACACAACGAAACACGACATGGCACAACGCAATAACAAAACATCACACAATAAAACACAATCAATTGTCAGTAATAAAAAAATGAAAGAATACCTCACTAACAAAAGAGCAATGCAAATTCTGTCAACATTGTTTAGGAATGTACACTTCCCCCAAACATGTAATCCCCCATGCCATCTTTGTACGTTTTAAATCATCACTGTGTGTTTATTTCATGAAAATAACTTCAAATATATGTTTTATTTATTTCCCTGAGCCTTCTTTGGCCCTTGAAATGCTCAGTCTGATCATGTGGGTGTTAGGAAACTAATGTTAAGATATTTATGTTCACAGCCCTGGTTGGCTGATAGGATGGTCTAGAGACCACCCTTTTACACAGGTGAACAGTCATTGGTCTATTATAATTAGATCACATTATGATGTCATGATCCCACCTGAACAGGTTGAATTCCAGGATTTTTTTCCCAACAAGCTCACACAAAAAGTGTATTATCATACTTTTTACAATTTCAGATTGTTATTTAGACCTCATAGTGTGGAAATCTAATCTAAAAAATACAGGAAATCACGTATTTAAATGCAATGCCCCTTTAAAATCTCATGGTAATTCCTCATTCATTTCTTGTCATTTTTTTGCACTTTGGCTTTAACAAAAAATGTACTACAGTGAAGGACAATTGTTAGAATCATTCATACACAAATTGAAATGATCCCTCAAGTCCCTTTTTTTAATCCTTATTTAACTAGGCAAGTCAAGAAATGTAGGAAAGCGCATGGAAACCTTGACTGAATACAGGTTCAGACTAATATGATTGTGGTGGTTGACAATAAGATAATGGGCCCATCCTTGAGTATATATTGAGGTATCAAACGTTTGTCCTGAAAAAATATATTGAGGCAAGATTTTATATTCTTTATCGAATGTTACCTTCAATAACAAGCCGGGGTTGATACACTGCACTACTATTCTGTTTGACAACCGAACGAGACCTTCCAAATCTGTCCGTCTGAAATGTATTATATACCACTTATCAGTTGAGAAAAGATTGGGGATCTCCTGTGATATGGCACAATGAAGTGGACAAGACACATGACTGTCATATGCGCTTGGCGTTGTATAACCCTTATGTGACTCATATACTTTTGCCTCTCAATATCAAAATATCAAAAGGGAGGAGAGAGAATAGTATGTTGGTTATTACAATGCCTTATTGCATTTTCATGTTAGCGTATATTCATTATTTTCAAGAGGTAGCCAGGAAAAATCATTTAAGTATCCGGGACGAACAATAAATATTTCATTTCAGATATGTCTGCCCATCTTCCTGATTTCTGAATTGTAATATAAAAATTGACCTATACAGACTTTGCAAATAATATCTGTTACCACTTAATAAAATGTCAGGGTGTGAGTACATTTGTTGAAGAAATACTGCAATGCAGAATTGCAACAAAAAAACGAGTTAAAATGGATTTAAATCTGGCCATAGCTCTTATATAAAGACATTTTAATAACTGCTATAGAGAAAGTCACCCCAGGGGATAGTGCAGAAGGTATAATTAAACAATGAATAAGACAACAGTCAAATGAAAGGTCACATGAATTAACAGTAAATCAATGAACTCAATGAGTTCTGCTGAGCCACCTTGTCACTCTAATCACCACAGAAACACAGCACACCTCTTGATTAAGGTGTGTAACAGAAATGATAGACCGTGTGACATTCAACTACAAATTGAAAAGGTCATTCAATTGTCATAGCGAACTGTAAATCATAACAAAACAAAACGTGGCTCTGAAAGATATTTTTGATTTGAAAATGCCATGTTTCGTTTATGCACATCACTACACTATCTTTCAGAACAATCACTGTCAAATATTTTTCACAAGCTGAGGGTGAATATACACACGAGGGAGAGATTTAATTCGCTTTATTTATGTTACCGTACTTATCTCCGAGAAATATAGGAATTCACAATCACCGTTAAAAACAATACAGGTACTATAGGGAAAGGTCAGTTGAACATGAGAGAATGAGAGGTACAGAATCATAGGTCCAGTTTCGCACTTATCACGACAAACCAAGACCAAGAGAGAAATTAATTGAGAAATTAATAGAAAAATACAGAAATACGAAAAGAGAAATGCCAACGTACTGGTGTGGTAGTGGGTAGCCAATGGTGTGGGCTGGAGCCAACATGGTGTGGGAACCAAAGGGCTGGTCAGTCCTCGTCTCCTCGTCTGGCATCAAAATGGAGTCAGGCTTGGTGGACAGAGTAGGCCGGCTCTTTCAGTGAAAATACAGCAGGGACCTGGGACAACACACACATAAATTGTTACAACCACATTGTGAACAGAGCAAAGAGTCTGTCTGACACCCTTAAACCAGACACACACACACACACATTCACACACCCAGACACACACGCACATACAACACACAGTCACAAACACATCCCAACGTCAGTATACCCAAAAAAGAGTTCAGAAACTACTAGCGAAAAAAGCCCAATAATAGCAGCATTGTTTTAACAAGAGAATATCGGCAAATCACCGGCTGAAATTGAAGCAAAGATACTGTCCCCCTCTTTCTTTCTTCCTTCTTTCACCCTCCTGTCCTGCTGTCCTATCCTCAATAACAGGGGTACAAAACCCAAACCCCCAAGATGGAGTTTGAAAAAATCTACGGCGAGCTAGAGACGGCGTAAGGTTGAATGCAGACGGTGAGATGTGGTCGAGGAGGAGCTGTTGTAGCTGCTCAGGGCTGGCTACAGAGAAAGTGGAATTTGTGACCATGCAAAGGAAAGGGTGGTGTTGTCTTTTTTTTTTGGCGCTGCTTCATTCTGCCTGTTTTTTTTTTTATCCCAGCAGGGTCCTTGGCTGCGGTTCTGACTCTCCTTAGCTGTGCCAAAACGTTGGACGTTTCCTTTTGTTTTAAACTCCCCTGAATTGAATCGAACAAGGGGATGACAAAAAGATATCGCCTCGAACAGGCAGGGGAAAAATGTACCCAGAAATGTTCAAAGCAGAGCGAAAGTTAGAGAGGAAAAGAGGGGGGAAAGAAAGAGAGACGGAGAGAGAGAAAAAGCGAGTGTGAGAAAGTACAAGATAAAAAAATAATAGAAGCTTAACAGAAGATTGAGGAGAGAAAAAAAAAGAAATTTCGAAGGAAAGGTGAATACTGAAAAGGACTGCTTTTCACACCGGACTTTTCTCTGCAAACATGTCTCCCATCTCTCCCCAAATGCGAGCGAGCCAGCTGCCTAGTGAGTCTTCTCACCTCTCCTCCGCCCTCTCCATAACAGAGCAGCCCTCGCCTCAGCCCCAGCCTTTCCAATCTACGCCACGTAGTGAAAGACATAGAGAGAGAGAGAGAGAGAGAGAGAGAGAAAGCGGCCACTTTTCTCTCTCCTTTCCAAAATGGCTGAGGGCCGGGGCCGGACAGAGACAGAGGGAGAGCTACAGCTAGCGGAGAGGGAGAGTAGCGCTTGTCACGAGAGGGCTGTCTCACCCCGCCTCACCCCTTCTCACCCTGCTGCAACAGAGCAACTCTCTCTCTTAGTCTCCTTCCTCTCACACACCCTTTGTCCCATTCACTCACTGTCAGGCCAGAGCAATGGCGCACAGTTGTGTCGTCACCCCGTAGGAAGAAGCCTTGGTCAGCCTGGACCAGCCTGCCATGCAGGGAGGATGCTGCAAGTAGTGCCATTAGTGCCTGGCTGTATGATGATGCTCGAGTCTGGCAAAATATTATCTGCCGATCTGGTACGCGGTCTGGCAGTTCCATCTAGCTAATCTCCTCCTGATGCAGTGATATGTATTTTCTGGCTGGCTGGTTTTGTGTCTCTCTGTCTGAATGTATGACCCATATCTTTAACCTTTTCAATATTATTCAGGATATGAAAATCACAGAGATTCTGGATCCAGAGGGAGTCATTTCAGTGTCGCACGTGCTAACACCTAATTCCTTCCCGATGTTTAGCGGGGATATATTTACCAAGCTGATGAAATTTCGGCTGATACACATTTTCAAAACACAACATTGATACAAAAATTTAAAAAAAAAATGGTATTAGTAATATTTTTGCGTTCTCTGTTTTGGTTTGGCAGTAAATTTTTAGCTGCATGAAAACATGAAAATTGCAGACTAGTAGGCTAGGTTATTGTTCATCCACATTTTGGACATCTATCAATTATAAATGGTCCGGCATTTTAAATGACTACCTCAAGACCTTAAAAATCCCATCTGTGTACTGCTGTCAGCCAACCCATTTCAGTCTATTGGAAGGTATCTTTATATGTCTGAATGTAGTAACAAAAATGTTCTGCCAAAGACCCTTGCCTTGACAACTATTTTGTATTGATGGAATTTTTCCAAATTAATTATGCTCCAGTCCTTACAATGAATAGGCCTGAATTTAAATTATATTTTATGACAAAATGTATGTACCCTACCATACACAAACATTATTTTGAACAGTACGCATGTGGCCTGGTCTAAAATAATAACATTGAAATGAATAGGAAAATAAAATGTATTTTTGTACATACCCCCCCCCCCCCTCTTCCATCCCACCAACACGTGAAATAACCTATTATAAAGTAGTGTCAGGGAGAAGCTGTGTAAATAATAATGGGAACTCTCTCTTTTCTGCCTGAGTCTGCTGTCTGAGCCCTGCCAAGGGTCTGCTGTCTCCTCTCTTCCACAGCCACAGTCTCAGCCTCAGCCTCACACAGCCACCACTTGAATCTCAATGAACACATTTGACTTTCAGGACACACATTGCCAAGTCCCCTGGCTGGCTGTCGCAGTGCCTAGACTAAGTCCCAAATGGTACCCCATCCCCCAAAGGGCCCTGGTCAACAGTAGTGCACTATATAGGGTGACATTTGGGAAGCCTAATCTACATGGAGAACTAAGGCCCTCTCTGGAGCAGCCGGGGGAACAAAGAGGGAGGCAGACGAAGCAGACATGGGCACAACCCCAGACTAAGGCCCCATACAGCACCCCCTAGAACGTGCCAGAATCCCCAGAGGACAAAGGCCAACACCCTTCTGGGGAGAGGGGTGAGGAAGCAAGGGAGAGAGGGTAACAGACAGACATGGTAGGCATAACCCCATACACCACTGAACCCCAAGAACCCCTGAGAACCACCCAGAACTCACAACGAACAAAGACTAACACCCACCAGGACCCAGCCAAAGTCAATCAGTAAGGGAGAGAATGAGAGAGAAGTAGAAAAGAGGGGTCAGAGACCCAAAATATCATAATCACTAGGAGCAATGAGTAATATACTGTAATATATTATCATATATTGTGCAATATATGAAATACCAGTGCTAACATGAGAATGTAAAAATTGGGCAGCAGTAGTCCAAAATCCTTTACAACTTATGCTAACTGTCAATGGGAAACCAGAGTGACTTACAGGAGCAATTAAGGTTAAGGGCCTTGCTCAAGAGCACATCAACATATTCTTCACCCAGTCAGCTCGGTGATTCGAACCAGTGACCATTTGGTTACTGGCCCAATGCTTTTAACTACTACACAGATATAATGTAAGAGCAGATAATGTACAGTGTAATGTGGAGCAATTATGCTGTTTCTTTAAAGCAGTCTTGCGTTCCTCTTACAGTCTTGTGTCCCAACTGGCATCCTATTCCCTATATAGTGCACCACTTAGGACTGATGAGTGCAGAGAGGTTTATCTTTGTTTTCCAACATGTCTCTCTGGGCTCTGAACTCTTTGTTCTTTCCGGTAACTGATGAATCATGTCCACCGAGGCCCAGAGAGTGAACACACTGGTTACAACCACATAATAGAAAACAACCGCGTCACAAAGACAGGCAGACGCACAAAGACTAACGAACCATCACTCAACCAGGGAGAGGACGGTAATAAATAAAATAAAATATATATATATATATATATATATATATATATATATATATATATATATATATATATATATATATATTAGTTAACGATATAACCACAACATCCAGAGATTTCAGAAGTGAGAAAAAAATAAAACATTGTGAACCTATGACCAAAAAGTTAAGAATAGCTGGTCATGAGATGGCAAAGCTGTTAACTAGCTAGCTGCCTACTTAACAACCAAATGACACGCAACATCTGTTTGTAGCGAAGCCAACATCCAGTCCTAGAAATCATGCTTGATTCTCTAACTCTTGTTCTGTTTCTTTCTTTTACCCCTCCCTCATGCCCTCTCTAGCTTCTTCCGTTGCTTGCCATATTATCCAAAACTCTAGCACTCTTAACAGAAAAGTGATGAGAGAAGACAGACAGACAGACAGACAAAGGAGGAGAGGACAGTAGAAAGTCAGTAAAGGGATAACACAGCTGCTCAACAACTTTGTTCCCTAATAGCCTCATCTCATCTTCTCTCTCTTTGCATGGTGATCTCATCTACTGCCTCTCCTACAGACAGACACTCTTGGAGCATTGTTGCCTGTAGCTGAGAGACCGTCTTGGAGCACTGTACACGATGTAGCGAAGACTGGGTTGATTTAATCTTGGGAGTACTACAAGGATAACGTTGCGTCTCCTTTAAGTTGGTGGCAGCTCAGTTGTCAATAGTTTTAGTGTTTCAAAGCACTTCATTTTAATAGTGTACTGCCTGTGGCTATGACTGGAGACTGGAAAAGAGAAGTCAACCTACTAAATGACCTGACTGTTTCAGTTTAGACCAAATTAAAGATGTGAAGGCTTATGTGTTTGATACGGACCTTTAAACCTGTTAAACTCCGAACGGTTGTTTTGGGCCCTGTATTGGGCCCAGCAAGTTTTGGGAGGTACATCCTAAAATAATGTTGGGTCAGAAAATAGAAAGTGATATACACTGAACAAAAATAAAAATGCAACATGCAACAATTTCAAAGGTTTTACTGAGTTACAGTTCATATAAGGAAATCAGTCAATTGAAATAAGTTCATTAGGCCCTGATCTATGGATTTCACATGACTGGGAATACAGATATGCATCTGTTGGTCACAGATACACTACATGATTAAAGTATGTGAACACCTGCTCATTGAACATCTCATTCCAAAATCATGGGCATTAATATGGAGTTGGTCCCCCCCTTTCCTGCTATAACAGCCTCCACTCTTCTGGGAAGGCTTTCCACTAGTTGGAACATTTCTCCGGGGAATTGCTTTCATTCAGCCACAAGTGCATTAGTTAGGTCGGGCACTGATGTTGGGCGATTAGGCCTGGCTCGCAGTTGCCGTTCCAATTCATCTCAAAGGTATTTGATGGGGTTGAGGTCAGGGCTCTGTGCCGGCCAGTCATGTTCTTCCACACCAATCTCAACAAACCATTTCTGTATGGACCTCGCTTTGTGCACGGGGGTATTGTCATGCTGAAACAGGCAAGGGCCTTCCCCAAACTGTTGCTACAAAGTTGGAAGCACAGACTCATCTAGAATGTCATTGTATGCTGTAGCGTTAATATTTCCCTTTAATGGAACTAAAGGGCCTAACCCAAACCATGAAAACAGCCCCAGACCATTATTCCTCCTCCACCAAACTTTACAGTTGGCACTATGCATTTGGGCAGGTAGAGTTCTCCTGGCATTCGCCAAACCCAGATTCTTCCTTCAGACTGCCAGATGGGGAAGCTTGATTCATCACTTCAGAGAACGCATTTCCACTGCACCAATTTGTAAGTCGCTCTGGATAAGAGCGTCTGCTAAATGACTTAAATGTAATGTAATGCTCCAGAGTCCAATGGCAGCAAGCTTTACACCGCTCCAGCCGACACTTGGCATTGCGCATGTTGATCTTAGACTTGTGTGCGGCCATGGACCATGGAAACCCATTTCATGAAGCTCCCGACGGACAGTTTAGAACTCTGTAGTGAGTGTTGCAACCGAGGACAGAATATTTTAGCACTTGGCTGTTCCGTTCAGTGAATTTGTGTGGCCTACCACTTCTCGGCTGAGCCGTCGTTGCTCCTAGACGTTTCCACTTCAAAATAACAGCACTTACAGTTGACCGGGGCAGCTCTAGCAGGGCAAAAATTTGACAAACTGATTTGTTGGAAAGGTGGCATCCTATGAAGGTGCCACATTGAAAGCCACTGAGCTCTTCAATAAGGCCATTCTACTGCCAATGTTTGTCTATGGAGATTGCATGGCTGTGTGCTTGATTTTATACACCTGTCAGCAACGAGTGTGTTTGAAATAGCCGAATCCACTAATTTGAAGTGGTATCCATATACTTTTGTATATACAGTGTACTTTAAAAAAAAGTAGGGGCGTCGATCAGAAAACCAGTCAGTATCTGGTGTGATCACTTTTTGCCTCATGCACCGCAACATCTTCTTCGCATAGAGTTGATCAGGCTGTTGTTTGTGGAATGTTAGTGGATATTGTCAGGAACTGGAACACGCTGTCGTACATGTCGATCCAGAGCATCCCAAACATGCTCAATGGGGGACATGTCTGGTGAGTATGCAGGCCATGGAAGAACTGGGACATTTTCATCTTTCAGGAATTGTGTACAGATCCTTACAACATGGGGCTGTGCATTATCATGCTGAAACATGAGGTGATGGAGGAATGGCACGACATTGGGCCTCAGGCTCTCGTCATGGTATCTCTGTGCATTGAAATTGCCATCGATAAAATGCAATTGTGTTTGAAGTCTGTAGCTTATGCCTGCCCATACCATAACCCCACCGCCACCATGGGGTACTCTGTTCACAACGTTGACATCAGCAAACCGCTCGCCCACACGACGCCATACACAACCCTGTCTGACATCTGCCCGGGATAGTTAAAACAGTGATTCATCCGTGAAGAGCACACTTCTCCTGCATGCCAGTGGCCATCGAAGGTGAGCATGTGCCCACTGAAGTATGTTACGACGCCAGACTGCGGTCAGGTCAAGTCACTGGTGAGGACGAAGAAAATGCTGATGAGCTTCCCTGAGATGGTTTCTGACAGTTTGTGCAGAAATTCTTCGGTTGTGCAAACCCACAGTTTCATCAGCTGCACGGGTGGCTCATCTCAGATGATCCTGCACGTGAAGAAGCCGGATGTGGAGGTCCTGAGCTGACGTGGTTACACATGGTCTGCAGTTGTGAGGCCGGATGGACGTTCTACCAGATTATTTTTGATGCCCGGGAAGCTGGTGTTTGGAGGATATATTGGCACTCGAAATACCGGCTTCGAGGGCTTTATCACTTTTATACAACGGTTATCAACATATTCAAATAGTGATTGACATATTTTCATAAAAGTTATTTTTATTAATTTATTCGTACTATTTCATCCTTCCAGAAGATATAGTCCCGACACAAATCTAGAGTTGCTACCAAGCCGGCTGGTCATTCAGTCTTTTTGTTCTGTATCTATGGACGCGACCAGTTGTGGAAGAGGTACACAATTGTCATACTTGAGTAAAAGTAAAGATACCTTAATAGAAAATGACTGAGGTAAAAGTGAAAGTCACCCAGTAACATACTACTTCAGTAAAAGTCTAAAAGTATTTGGTTTTAAATATACTTAAATATTAAAAGTACATGTAATTGCTAAAATATACTTAAGTATTGAAAGTAAAAGTATAAATCATTTAAAATTCCCTATATTAAGCAAACCAGACTGCACCATTTTCTTGTTTTTTTATTTATGGATTGCCGGGTGCACACTCCAACACTCAGACATAATTTACAAACTAAACATTTGTGTTTAGTGAGTCCGCCAGCTCAGAGGCAATAGGGATGACCAGGGATGTTCTCTTGATAAGTGCATGAATTTGAAAATGTGCATGTCCTGCAAGCCATTCAAAATGTAACGAGTACTTTTAGGTGTCAGGAAAAATTTATTGAGTAAAAAGTTATTTATTTAGGAATGTACTGAAGTAAAAGTAGTCAAAAATATAAATAGTAAAGTACAGATACCCCCAAAAAACTACTTAAATAGTACTTTAAAGTATTTTTACCTAGGTGCTTTATACCACTGGACGCAACCCAGTCATTCTGTCTAAATGCTCCAACTACGGCTAACTTACAGTCACGTCAAAAAGTGCAGCCAAGAATAACAGCAAGGTAGCTGCATTTGCATTTGTTTATGCTGTTTTCTAGTGACATTTATTTTGATACATCCATGACAATGAGCTAATGAGGCTCGATTTCACCTGGCATGTAAAATGTGCTCACTCGTCAGGACACTGTTGTTTAGAGGAGCTAGCCATCAACACAGCTAACACAATCACTTCAAACTGTAGCTGGAAAGACTGCAAACTATCCATAAAAATTATGCCAGCTGATTCATGATTTCGACTGGCTGAGAAACGCAGCCTGCCAGCCTGCTTGTCTCGTCCTGACTCCAGACACATTCATTACTATGGGACAGCTGGAGATCGAATTTCAATATTGAAACAATGTTGTAAATGTTGGAGAGACAGACAACAAGGTTTATACAAATCTCAGCTGTTGAAAACTAAATGTTAGTCTAAAAGAAATGTGAGATAATGTCTTGATGCTTTTTATAGTGGAGCTTAAGTTTATAAAGTGCCTGGCTGCGCTGATGAGACAGTGGATTGCGCAGTCAGATGGAACAGAGTTAAACAGACATTTTAACGTCATAGATTTAGCCAGTGGCAACGTAAGAATAGACACCGTCTGGAATGTGTTTTTAACCAATCAGCATTCAGGACTAGACCCACCCGTTGTATAAAAAATGACTTTGAAGGCGGCTTATGGTAGAGAAATTAACATTCAATTATCTGACGACAGCTCTGTTGGACATTCCTGCAGTCAGCATGCCAATTGCACAAAACCTTAAAACTTGTGACATCTGTGGCATTGTATTGTGTGACAAAAATGTGCACCTGTGTAATGATCATGCTGTTTAATCAGCTTCTTGTTATGTCACACCTGTCAGGTGGATGGATTCTCTTGGCAAAGGAGAAATGCTCATTAACAGGGATGTAAACAAATGTGTGCACACAACTTGAGATAAATAAGCTCTTTGTGCGTATGAACCACTTCTGGGATCTTTTATTTCAGCTCATGAAACATGGGACCAACAATTCACATGTTGTGTTTATATGTTTAGTCAGTGAATCATTTGAAAGCTATAGCCCTTGTCTTTTTGGAAATGTCAATACGAATCTTCTGTAGTAGTCACATTGAGCCAGGGGTGAGAGAGGAAGAGAGGGAGAGCTAAAGTTTGTAAGAAAGGGGGACCTAATTACTATATTCATCTGTTTGTAATTTCTATTCATCTACAGGAACTGGTGCCTCGGTGTTAATCACCCTGAAAACAATGCTGCTGCTGCGGCCAAGAGTACAGCAATATTAACACATCATATCTCACATGACAGGCAGACAGACAGGGAGAGGAGGGAGAGAGGCAGAGAGAGAGAGGGGAGATAGTGAATGAGAGAAGAGAGAAAGAGAAGGAGCGTGTGTGATTAGAGACAGAGAGAGAGAGAGAGAGAGAGAGAGAGACGGACATATGGAGAGCAAGAGAGAGTGTGAGAGAAAGATAGATACAGAGGGAGAGAAGAAGATAGAGATAGCCTGCCTGTGAAACTGTGAGGGAGTGCCAAGCCCTGATGAAGAAATGCAGGGATTTGCAGTGAAATTAAACTGACTAATGCCATTAATCTACCCAATTGAGTAGCTCCACTTTGGGAGAGGGGGCGAGGGAGAGGTAAGGGAGAGGGAAAGGGGGAAGGGAGAGGGAGAGGGGGAGGATGATAGGAAGGAACAGAAAAGGGATGGAGGAGGTGGGGATCCCTGGGACTTGCAGAGAATTGCATTTCTCTTTCATGGGATGCCAGTTTGTTATATGACAGTGATCTGTAGGCAAGATGGAGGAGAATGGAGGATAAGTACCTGGAGACTAATAGTAAACATGAAACACACCAAAAATATCAAGAGAATAACAACATTTAAAATAGTATATTATTAGCAGTTAAAAAATGTAGCCTAACATTTAAAATGTTACATGTGCTGCGGATTTACAGTGTTGTGACAATGTACACATATTAGAATGTACGATTGACGGGGTGGAAATAAATAGGCAGATAAACACTGGTTATATTTACATTGGTGTTTCTGACCCAATGGTTGACCTTTTCTTGTGGCAGCAGGTCAGAAATGTTGCTGCTGGGATTGCACACTGCGGTATTTTGCCTAACAGATACGGGACTTTGTCAAAATTTGATTTGAGTTCAAATTCATTGTGGGTTTGTGTAATTTGAGGGAAATATATGTCTCTTACAGTATATGGTCATACATTTGGCAGGAGGTTAGAATGTGCATGTCGGTTTCCATTGAATTTTGTGGGCAGTGGACACATATCTTGTCTTCTCTTGAGAGCCAGGTATGCCTATGGCGACCTCTCTAAATAGCAAGGCTATGCTCACTGAGTTTGTACATAGTCAAGGCTTTTCTTAGTTTTGGGTCAAAACAAGGGCCTTCTTTTGTAGGCCCTTGTTGGTTGGGAACAGAAGCACCAGATCATCTGCAAACAGTAGACATTTAATGTCAGTCTGGTAGGGTCAGGCCGGTTTCTGCAGACTGTTCTGTTCATTGATATAAATGTTTTAAGAGGGTGGGGCTCAAGCTGAATCCATGTCTCAACCCCCGGTCCGAGGAAAGACATCTCTGTGTTTATTGCCAATTTTGACCGCACACTTATTGTTTGTGTACATTGATTTTATAATATCATAGGTTTTCCCCCCAACACCGCTTTCCATCAGTTAATATAGCAGGCCATCATGCCAAATTGATTCAACAGCTTTTTTTTTTTATCAACAAAGCATGAGAAGCTCATTTGACATTTGCTCAGGACATTGTTTTCATTGTGGAAATGTTGGAGTCTGTTGATGATACTGCAGAGTTACTGTGCACAGATTCCTTGGTAATTATTGGGGTGAAATTTGTGTCCACTTTTGTGGTTTGAGGGGATCAGAACTTGGTTCCAAATATTGGGGAAGATTCCAGCACTGAGGATAATATAGAAGTTTGTGGTCTGTATATTTTATCATTTCATTTTGGGAACCATCAACACCACAGGCCTTTTGAGGTTGGAGGGCTTATATTTTGTCCTGTTTTCCTTCTATTTGATTTTGAATGTTAAGACCCATTTATGTTTGTTTTTTTTTATATTAAAAAAAATATTTGATGAAACATTGAATTTGGCCTTACTGCTATTAGTTGATATAAACACTTTTTCCATATATTGTTACATTACAGCCTTATTCTGAAATTGATTTAAAAAAAAGAATCCTCAGCAATGTACATACAATACCCCATTATAGCAAGTGTAATTATTTACATAAGAATTCAGACCTTTGAGACGCAATGAGACTCGAAATTTAGCTCAGGTGCATTCTGTTTCCATTGTACATCCTTGATATATGCAATTGATTGGACATGATTTGGAAAGGCACACACCTGTCTATATAAGGTCCCACAGTTGACAGTGGATGTCAGAGCAAAAACCAGGCTATGAGGTTGAAGGAATTGTCCGTAGAGCTCCAAGACAGGATTGTGTCGAGGCACAGATCTGGGGAAGGGTACCAAAACATTTCTGCAGCATTGAAGGTCCCCAAGAACACAGTGGCCGCCATCATTCTTAAATGGAAAAAGTTTGGAACCATCTAGACTCTTCCCCTTCCCCGGCTAAACTGAGCAATCGGGGGATAAGGGCCTTGGTCAGGGAGGTGACCAAGAACCTGATGGTCACTTTGACAGAGGTCTAGAGTTCCTCTGTGGAGATGGGAGAAACTTCCAGAAGGACAACCATCTCTCCAGCACACCACCAATCAGGCCTCTATTTCAGATTGGCCAGACGGAAGTCACTCCTCAGTAAAAGGCACATGACAGCCCACTTGGAGTTTGCCAAAAAGGCACTTTAAGACTCTCAGACCATGAGAAAGAAGACTCTCTGGTCTGATGAAACCAAGATTAAACTCTTTGGCCTGAATGCCAAGCGTCACGTCTGGAGGAAACCTGGCACCATCCCTATGCTGAAGCATGGCGGTGGCAGCATCATGCTGTGGGGATATTTTTCAGCGGCAGGGACTGGGAGACTGGTGAGGATCGAGGCAAAGATGAACGGAGCAAAGTACAGAGAGATCCTGCCTGACGAAGGCCATGCAGCCGAAACGCGTCGGATTTTTAAAACTTTGTTTCTATTGAACATGCCATACTAATAAAGGCATTTTACTTAATTATATGAAGAGAGCCGTGGTAATCCTTTCTTTTTGATGACCAATTTACCCCTTTTACCAAAGAGCACCTTCTGTCAAAATTTACTATTGTGTACCTTAGTAGCG
>NC_036863.1:44765030-44807530 GCF_002910315.2 Salvelinus sp. IW2-2015 | reverse complement strand
CTAACCCGCCTCACTCACAGTCGCACAAAGCTCAGAATCCAAAGAACAGGCAAACAAACACAAATATACAGAGAACAACTTTTTGCCAAATGAGTGATAAAACCAGTTGCACCCCCCAAAATGTCATACATCACCACATTGTTTACAGAGGTGTCAAGGGGCAACTGGTAACATCTCCCTTTGATCTGAGAAGGAGCTAAACAGATGAGATACTATAATGCCATGAAGATCCTAAAATTTCAAGCAGATAAGCCTCTTACAGAATGAACCAACAGCAGGGTACTTGCATCCAAGAGATAACAGTCCATTGAAACGCTTTAGCAGCCAATGGATCACTGTGTACACACCTACAAAATGCAGGTACTGCATTATGCCTACTATAGCATATCAAAATGAATTTCCGTTCTAAATTGTCACTTTGAAGAACCCATTTTGTAGAACCCTCTGTGGAAATGGTCCTACATGGAACCAAAAAGGGTTCTCCCTGGAATCAAAAAGGATTATCTTATGGGGACAGTCAAAGAACCATTTTGGGGGGGAAAATTCTAAGAGTGTATGCAACCAAGATGCTTGGGAGTGAAAGGATTCTCTGCTTTAATTAACTTACACAAAAACCTTGTGACAAAAATTCAGTTCCATAAACTGTACAACCCACTGCGTGTATTGTTAGACACTTCATAATCTCTCGTGGACAGACATATGTAACATAACTGGTATCGTAGCATCTGTCAACAGACAGTGGGATGCGATCACAAAACAACGACCCGGTGCGCAGGATCATTTGGACAGATCACGATTTCACAGGTGTTCGCGTATTTCGAATTTCGCAAGGGGGAAGGGACATTTGGCCCTTAGAACTGCGTAACTTGTAAAGAGAGGTGGGTGGAGTTACCGCCCTGCTTCCGCTCCTCGTTATAGTATCTTTTGTATCACGTCTGCCCCCAGAACTTAACTGAGTATCTGATGGAATTACGCAATATTTCAGTTCTGGGTTTGGGAGAATAGACACTGCATGGACTGAATGGATTGTTAGTAGACAGAATGAGCTCAAACAAGAACCAGGCCATACTTCAAACACTCCTTTTTTCCAATGCCAATTGAACCAATCACAGGCCAGCCAATGTATCATGTGACACATACTGTATCTTGCCTTGTCACAGACTTCCAGTAGTGACTGAGTTAGTTCGTGGAAGTCTGTGTTCTGTTTCGCCCCACCAATCAGTGCCACGTGTGTTTTGCCTTGTCACAGACACTGACTTTCAGTAGCTGTGACTGGGTTCACGGAGGTCTGCTGTGCTCTTTCCTGCCCCACCCGGCCCTGGAATAGACTCTCTCTCTCTCTCTCTCTCTCTCTCTCTCTCAATTCAATTCAATTCAAGGGGCTTTATTGGCATGGGTAGATAATACACAAAAGTGAAATAAACAATACAAATTAACAGTAAACATTACACATACAGAAGTTTCAAAACAAGAAAGACATTACAAATGTCATATTATATATATACAGTGTTGTAACAATGTACAAATGGTTAAAGCACACAAGTTAAAATAAATAAGCATAAATATGTGTAATTTACAATGGTGTTTGTTTCTTCACTGGTTGCCCTTTTCTTGGTGGCAACAGGTCACAAATCGTGGCTGCTGTGATGCACACGCACTGTGAATTTCTCCCAGTAAGATATGGAGTTTATAAAATTCGGATTTGTTTTCCACAAATTCTTTGTGATCTGTGTAAATCTGGAGGGAATAGTGTCTTCTAATTGGTCATGACATTGGGCAGGAGGTTAGGAAGTGCAGCTCACTTTCACCTCTATTTTGTGGGCAGTGTGCAATAGCTGTCTTTCTCTGAGGGCATGTTGCTACGGCGGCCTTTCTCAATGCAAGGCTAACTGCTCACTGAGTCTGTAAATAGTCAAAGCTTTCCTTAAGTTGGGTCAGTCACAGTGGTCAGTATTCTGCCACTGTGTATCTCTTGTTTCAGGGCAAATAGCATTCTAGTTTGCTCTGTTTTTTTGTTAAATTCTTTCCAATGTGTAGTATTATTTTTTTGTTTTTCTCTATGTTGGTTGGGTTAAGTGTGCTGTTGTCCTGGGGCTGGTGTGGGGTGTTTTGTGATTTGTGAAGCAGAGCCTAGGACAATGCTTTGCTTAGGGGATCTCTTTCCAGGTTCATCTCTCTGTAGGTGATGCTTTGTTATGGAAGGTTTTGGGAGATCGCTTCCTTAGGTGGTTGTAGAAGTTTAAGCGGCTTTCTTCTGGATTTTTGATAATTAGTGGGTATGCCGGCTAGATTCTGTCTTGCATGCATATGGTGTTCTAATGTTGTACACGGAGGATAATTTTGCAAGAATTCTGGCATGCAGAGTCGCAATTTGGTGTTTGGCCCACTTTTGTGAAATCTTGGTTGGTGAGCGACCCAGATCTCCACACCATTGAATAGGCAATGGGCTCTAGACTGATTCAAGTATTTTTTAGCCAGATCTAATTGGTATGTTGAAATTAGTCTCTTTTGATGGCATAAGAAGGCTTTTCTTTTCTTCTGCTTGGCTGCTACAGATCGTTCACAGCTTTGTGAAGTTATCTGTGGTGGCTACTGTTTAGGCCAGAGGTATGTTAGTTTTTTGTGTGCTCTAGGCAACGGGGTCTAGATGGAATTTGTGTCCTGGTGACTGGAACCTTTTTTTGGAACCCATTAGTTTGGTCTTACTGAGATTTACTGTCAGGCCCAGGTCTACAGAATCTGTGCAGAAGATCTAGGTGCTGCTGTAGCCCTCCTTGGTTGGTGATAGAAAGCACCAGATTCATAGCAAAAGTAGACATTTGACTCGGATTCTCGTAGGTGAGACGGGTGCTGCAGACTGTTTCTAGTGCCTGCGCAATCCTTGATATACAGTGGGGAGAACAGTATTTGATACCACTGCGTATTTTGCCAGGTTTTCCTACTTACAAAGCATGTAGAGGTCTGTAATTTTTATCATTAGGTACACTTCACTGTGAGAGACGGAACTAACACCAATTAATCCAGAAAATCACCAGTTGTGATGATTTTAAGTAAATTAACCTTGATTTTATTGCATGAATAAGTATTTGATCACTACCACGTAAGAATTCGGCTCTCAAGACCTGTTATTTTTCTTGTAGAAGCCCTCCTGTTTCCTCATCATTACCTGTTTAACTGCACACTGTTTGCAGAACTCGTTACGTGTATAAAAACCCCTTGTCCACACAACTCATCAAACACGACTCCAAACCTCTCCACAATGGCCAAGACCAGAGAGCTGTATAGAGGAATGCAGGGTAAAATTGTAGACATGCAACAGGACTTGGGATGGGCTACAGGACAATAGGCAAGCAGCTTGGTGAGAAGGCAACAGTTGGCGCCCTTATTAGAAAATGGAAGAACGTTCCAAGAATGACGGTCACACCCTCGGTCTGGGGCTCATGCAAAGATCTCACGTCGTGGGGCATCAATGATCATGAAGGAAGGTGAGTTATCAGCAGAACGTACACGGCAGGACCTGGTCAATGACTGAAGAGAGCTGGGACGCACAGTCTCAAAGAAACCATAGTAACACAAATAACACGTCATAGGAGTGAAAATCTGCAGCGCACGCAAGGTCACACTGCTCAAGCCAGCGATGTCCAGGCCCGTTGAAGTTTTGCAATATGAACCATCTGATGATCCGAGAGGAATGGGAGCAGGTCATGTGGTTGATTGAAGAAAAAATAGAGCTTTTGTTCTAATCCACTCGCCGTGTTTTGTGAGGAAGAAGAAGGATGAGTACACCCAAGAACACCTCTCAACCGTGAAAGCATGGGGTGGGAAAACATCATTCTTTTGGGATGCTTTTTCTGCAAAAGGGTATCATGGATGATCTGCATCCGTACTTGAGTGGCGAGGATGGATAGGTGCCCATGTACTTCGGTAGATTGCTCCTATACAACGCCTTTTCCTTCAGTAAGAGCATTGGATTTAGGATGGTTTGTTCGTTTTTGGCTGGGTCTTTGTCCAGTCTGATGTTACTATATGTCTTTGACTCCGTAATACATTCATCATGTATGGCTTTAGTACTATAGTTTTTTTTGTATGGTTGGCTGTGCCTGTATTTTAAGAAAGGCATGATCTCAAGGTTCCTCTCTTGGTTAGTGGCTCTGTAGGCTCTAGTTCTCTCAGGATCCTTGAATCCCAATAGATAAATTCTTTTTGGAGGGATAGTCTGTAATTGTTCCTGTTATTTTATGCCGTCCCTGCGATCAGCCTCCGTAACCTGATAGGATCTGGAGAGCGATTTCTTGTTATTGGAGGTAGTGGGGCCAAATATTTCTTCTTTGTTCGTCATTGTGTGTGCATAACCTGTTGTCTTAAGAACTACATGTATATATGTATATTGATCTCTGTAATTTGTTCTTATTTATATCTAATTAGGTTTTCTGTATCCTTAATTATATTTAAGATTCTGCTTTTTTCTGATTGTATTTTTCAAATTTTACTTATGTTCATTGCTTAATATTATATTGCAAATGATATTTACTTTATAATATTGCATATTCATTATTGTGATTTCGGGGACTTTGTTGTAGATGCCGTCTCTCAAGTTTGAAGCTGTAACCATGATAAGAAATTAAACGTCCTCACATGCCTTTGTAAAGTAGGTAAAAGCCTGCAAAATCGGCAGTTGTATCAAATACTTGTTCTCCCCACTGTAAGTATGTTGAATGAGGGTGGGGCTTAAGCTGCATCCCTGTCCTCAGCCCGCAACCCATGTTTTTGGTGAAGAAAGGTGTGTGTTTTTTGACAATTTTTAACCGCACACTTGTTTGTTTGTGTACATGATTTATAATCGTCGTATTTTTACCCCCAAAACACCAACTGTTCCAATCAATTTGTATAGCAGACCTCATGCCAAATTTGAGTCGAAGCTTTTGAAATCTATTCAATAGCATGAGAAGACTTTGCCTTTTTTTGGTTTGTTTGGTTTGTCAATTAAGGGTGGTGTAGGGTGAATACATGTCCTGTTGTATCGTTTAATTTGGTAACAAGCCAATTTGTGACATTCTGGCTCAGGTACAAGTTGTTTTTCACTTGAGGAAATGTCAACTCTGTTAATGATAATGCAGAGGATTATCCAACGTACTTGTTGACCGCATATTCCACGGTAGTTATTGGGGGCAAATTGTCTCCCCACTTCTCTGTCGGATTTGGGTGGAACCTCAGTCCTTTGGTTCCCAAATTATTTGGGCGACAGATGCTCAAGCAGCTAAGCGAACGATGTAAAGAGTTTTAGTATAGCCAATTGGGAATTGGTTGTCTGTATATTTGATCACTTTCACTTAAGGATACATCACCGACCACAGGCCTTTTTGGGTTGGAGGGTTTTTATTTTTGTCCTGTAACACACATTCAGAGGTAACTAGGACGATCCCAGTGCGGTTTCTGGTAGTCTTTAATAGTTGATTCTAGATTTGTAAGTTTGATCCTATGGTTTATTATGATTTATGCTCTTATTCTTGTGTTATAGAGCAAAAAGATTGGACGGAAAGTGGTTTACCCACTTTCTCTCTCTCTCCTTCTCTCATCCTCCGTCTCTCTCGTTCTCTTCTTCTCTCATCTCTCTCTCTCTCTCTCCCTACCATCTCTCTCTCTCTCTCTCACAGCTTCTGGGTCACCATGGGAATTCAGGGATCATAAAGCCTTTTTTTGACAGTTACTGTTTGTGCACGTGTGAGGGCGTGCTTGAATTTGTGTGCATGTGTGTCTCACTGCAGAATTAGACATTTATCCACGTTTCTCGAAACGTCAAATTTCAAAGTTGCTCCAAATGTCAAATTTCGAAGGTTATGGTTTCGGATGAGGTTAAAACATTAGATTTAGGCACTCATTCAAAATGGTTAAAGTAAGGAATAAGGTTTGGGATAGGGTTAAAATAAACATATCAAAAAAATGAATGTTCACCACTGGGATCGAACCCGTAACCTTTTGATCCATAGTCAAGAGATTACCCAAGCGTACTTGATGGTAATAGCACTCACTGTCACCCCTAGTGGCTGGTTTTGAAGACATTTCCCGACATCCCCAAGAAATGGATAGACTTCCAATTTGAAAGTCACTCTTTAGAGATCTGCCTGCTATAATAGCACATCAGTAATGAGAGTGCATATTACATGTAGGCCTGTGTGCATGTTTGTTAGCATGAACCCGTTGACAATACTTAACCCATACTGTTACCAGTAAGCCCAACTATAAAATACATTATAAAACTGGTTTGGATTCTGGACGTTGATGGACAAGCAGCGTTCCAAGCCGTGCTGTATTAGCCGTCAAAGACACACCTATGCCTGCTTACAGTTCCATCTGAAAATGATCACTGCACGTCACTAAGAAGATCATGTTCATGTTGCTGTCTGAATCATCTCCTGTATTTATCTCGCACGTTATTTCCCCTCGCTTCCAGCCTAGCATTTAGTTTGGAACACTCTGTCTGCCCGTCCGACCTTAAAAACAATGTCTCACTTGTCTGTAGCAACAGAACCAAATAGAACTAACAACCAGATTTTCTTTTCTCCAGAATACATCATCTGATGGAAGAATGAAATTGTATGAATGACTTATCAACATAACGTTTTAATGAAAATAGGTAATTCGTTGTTATTTTAATATGTTTGTAACAGTTTTACGAAGAGCAATAAGGCAGTGCTGTATCGCGTCGGGCCGAACAACACCATTTACCTGTGACTGTATTCATGATACAGCACTGTCTCTTGTCCCTTCATTGCTTAGTTCTGTTCATTCTAGAGTACCCTCCTACAATACCGTACAGCAAGGCCCGTATTCACAAAGCATCTAAGAGAATAAGTGCTGATTTAGGATCAGTTTTGCCTTTTCGATAATAATGACCGATATAGACAGATCCTACATCAGCACTCCTACTCTGAAATGCTTTGTGGATATGGGCCCAGATCCCCTACTAAGAGACCGTTCTGGGCCTGCTGTATGTGATTTATTACCCTCTACATGAAGCCCTGAGTCTGTAGTAGGTACTGTATGTACTGTAAGCTCCGTTACATTTGCATCAGACTCATATTCCCCTGCCCAGCTGAGAGACAGCTTAATGATGGAGAGAGCAGTGCTGTCTCGCATGCACGCACATGCGTACGAACGAACACACACACACACACACACACACAACCCGCCACACACACCACACACAACACCCAACACACACCACACACCACACCACACACACACCAAACACCACACAACACACACACAACACACACACACACACACACACACACCACACCACACACAACACACACACACACACACACACAAGACCTGGAACACCTGGTATTATGACACCTCAGGAAATTGGGCCTATAAAGGGCAAGGTCAAACATACTCTGTCTCTCTCCATTCATTTTGTTAGTCTAGAACCATAGCCTATCCATTCATTGAGGTTTTGCTCTTTCGTATAAAGGTGAAGCGTGTGTGTGTTGTGTGTGTGATGTGTGTGTCTGTGTGTGTGGTGTTGTGTGTGTTGTGGTTGTGGTGTGTGTTGTGTGTGTGTGTGTGTGTTGTTGTGTGTGTGTGTGTGGTGTGTGTGTGTGGTGTGTGTGTGTGTGTGTGTGTGTGTGTGTGTGTGGTGTGTGTGTGTTTTATGGTGAATCTGATCGTTCTGTGAGCTGTTTGCATAACTGAACCCTGCAAATTAAATTATATGTCCTAAGAGTCGTGATATCAAGTCCATTCCTCCCTTTCTTTCTTCTCTCTCTCTTTCCCCGTTACACCGACACTTCCCGAACTGCTCAGCCCCCAAGGGTGAGAGTGTGGTTTAAGGAGTGAGTATAGAATTAGCAGCAGTTATACCGAAGACAACACGTTTCTAGAATTATCTTCAGCAATAGCAGTGAGGGCAGACACTTCTATTCAGTGTAGAAATTAGCACAGTGAAGCGTGAAGACATACACCATTTTATGGCATAGAATAGTTATCGAACTGAAGGCACGCATCTTATAAAATGTGCATGGTTATAGAACTACTAAGACAGACATATTAAAGTTCAGTATAGCACGGAAGTCGACACATTCTAGTATAGGGCGAACACTATAATTAGCACAGTACAGCACTGAAGCACTGGAGCTCAAACTAAAAGGCTAAAAGGAGAGCTACCTTCATATTCACTTTGGAGCATCAAAACCCGTATTTATCTTGAGTACGCAGTAATGTAGCAGCAGCATTGGTTTACTGTAATTATATTGTAGATTGCTGTTCAGTGCTTGCTGGTTACCCAGACTTTTTTCTTCGGCCAAACGCTACGCGATGCCCACGGATGTTTGTTTCTTCTCCACACTGGAGTCTGGATCGAAAGTACCGCCCCGTCTGATTGGGTCTAGAAACCGATTGGGTTGGCCAAAGCCAGAAACCATGTGGGTAAAGCGCCACTGGTTTTGGCACTCGGATTGATTAGAGATGATCCATCCTGTGCTTTTTGTGTTTACCAACGCCCCTCGTGCCCCTCGTCACCACAAACGACTTTCACTGTGGAAGTCAGACTCGTCATGTATGTACGCGGTAATTATTTCATTGTGAGGTGTCAGGCTAGTTCAGTGCTGCGGGGGGGGGGGGGGGGGGGATCGGAGAACGCTTGCATTCATGAATAAATCATAAGTAATAAGGTTTTGAAGTGTCTGTCCTGTATTTAGGAGATTTAAGAAAGCTCTTACGTGCATGTGCCTGCTGCTGAGGAGAGAGTGAGAGAGGAGGCTTGGGCCTGGTGTGGCAAATAGCCCATTATAGTACAGGCCTATGATATGAAGGAGGTGTGCAACGGCAATCAAACTGACTCGGAGAGTTGAACTTGAGGTGAGGAAGTATGTTTTAGGCCTACCAGAGTTACTCCTATAATCTAACAATATAATGATTATCTTTATAAAAAATATTCTGATAGAAAATGATTGAATTAGCCTGTCTGACATGGATAAATAAAGGCATGTCGTGTCGTAGCATGCCACCGGCATATCTCTATCTCCCTGGTTCTAGGCCTGACCCGCTGGGCACAGACGTCAGTTCAACATCTAGTTCTGATTCACAACTAATGTGAATACAATGTGAAATCGCCAGAAAATGTGACCATGTCATTGGATTTAGGTTAAAAGTATAAAAAATATTCAACAAGTTTTTGACCAGTAGGAATCCTCTCTTCCTTTATAGGACTTTTTAAAATATTATTAGCACAGTGCCTATAGGCCTATGCATGCAATGGCCTGATGCATTTAGTGCTAAAATCTCAAATAGCTGAACTGTGAGGTGGATAATTACTGTTTTAGGAAAGTAAAAACCAATAAAACAATAGGCTATGAAGATTTGCATATGCTAATCATCGAAACACAAGGTACAGGGTTTCTGTAATTTGTTATAGGCTGTTTTTAAGGATATGTATAGTGCATTCGGGAAGTATTCAGACCTCTTGACTTTTTCCACATTTTGTTACGTTACACCATTGTTATTATTTTTACTCGTCAATCTACACACAATAACCCATAATAACAAAGCAAAAACAGGTTTTTAGACAATTCGGCAAATGTACATAAGTACATACATAAGTATTCAGAACCTCTGCTATGAGACTCGAAATTGAGTTCAGGTGCATCCTAAGATGTTTCTACAACTTGAATGGAGTCCACCAGTTGTAAATTCAATTGATTGAACACGATTTGGAAAGGCACACACCTGTCTATCTAAGGTTCCACAGTTGACAGTGCATGTCAGAGCAACAACCAAGCCATGAGGTCAAAGGAATTGTCCGTAGAGCTCCGAGACAGGAATGTGTCGATGCACAGATCAGGGGAAGGGTACCAAAAAATGTCTGCAGCATTGAAGGTCCCCAAGAACACAGTGGCCTCCATCATTCTTAAATGGAAGAAGTTTGGAACAACCAAGACTCTTCCTAGAGCTGACCGCCCGGCCAAACTGAGCAATCAGAGGAGAAGGGCCTTGGTCAGGGAGGTGACCAAGAACCCGATGGTCACTCTGACAGATCTCTGCAGCTGTCCACCAATTAGGCAATTATGGCAATTATGGCCACTCCTCAGTAAAAGGCACAGCACGCCTGGGGTTTTCCAAAAGGCACCTAAAGACTCTCAGACCATGAGAAACTAGATTCTCTGGTCTGATGAAACCAAGATTGAACTCTTTGGCCTGAATGCAAAGCTTAACGTCTGGAGGAAACCTGGCGCCATCACTACGGTGAAGCATGGTGGTGGCAGCATCATAATGTTGTGATATTTGTCAGCGGCAGGGACTGGGAGACAAGTCAGGATCGAGGGAAAGATGAACATAGCAAAGTACAGAGAGATTCTTGATGAAAATAGCTGTGCAGCAACGTTCCCCATCCAACCTGACAGAGTTTGAGAGGATCTGCAGAGAAGAATTGGAAATACTCCCCAAATACAGGTGTGCCAAGCTTGTAGCTTCATAGCCAAGAAGACTCGAGGCTGTAATCGCTGCCAAAAGTGTTTCAACAAAGTACTGAGTAAAGGTGTCTATATAAACTCAGCAAAAAAATAAACGTCCTCTCACTGTCAACAGCGTTTATTTTCATCAAACGTAACGTGTAAATATTTGTACGAACATAACAAGATTCAACAACTGAGATATAAACTGAACAAGTTCCACAGACATGTGACTAACAAAAATGGAATAATGTGTCCCTGAACAAAGGGGGGGTCAGTATCTGGTGTGGCCACCAGCTGCATTAAGTATTGCAGTGCATCTCCTCCTCATGGACTGCACCAGATTTGCCAGTTCTTGCTGTGAGATGTTACCCCACTCTTCCACCAAGGCACGTGCAAGTTCCCAGACATTTCTGGGGGGAATAGCCCAAGCCCTCACCCTTCGATCCAACAGGTCCCAGACGTGCTCAATGGGATTGAGATCCGGGCTCTTCCCTGGCCATGGCAGAACACTGACATTCCTGTCTTTCAGGAAATCTCGCACAGAACGAGCGGTACGGCTGGTGGCATTGTCATGATGGAGGGTCATGTCAGGATGAGCCTGCAGGAAGGGTACCACATGAGGGAGGAGGATGTCTCCCTGTAATGCACACCGTTGAGATTGCCTGCAATGACAACAAGCTCTGTCCGATGATGCTGTGACACACCGCCCCAGACCATGACGGACCCTCCACCTCCAAATCGATCCCGCTCCAGAGTACAGGCCTCGGTGTAGCGCTCATTCCTTCGACGATAAACGCAAATCCGACAATCACCCCTGGTGAGACAAAACCACGACTCATCAGTGAAGAGCACTTTTTGCCAGTCCTGTCTGGTCCAGCGACGGTGAGTTTGTTGCCCATAGGCGCCGTTGTTGCCGGTGATGTCTGGTGAGGACCTGCCTTTACAACAGGCCTACAAGCCCTCAGTCCAGCCTAAAAACCTGCTTTTGGTTTGTCATTATGGGGTATTGTGTGTGTAGATTGATGAAGAAAAAAAACGATGTAATGATTTTTATAATAAGGCTGTATCGTAACAAAATGTGGAACAAGTCAAGCGGTCTGAATACTTTCCAAATGCACTGTAAATGTGGCTCTTTTGGCCAAAATCCCTTGTTTATTGATGGCGCTGACTGAGTGGATGGGTTATGCCCTAATGGGTTACGCACTCCATGCATATGGATGACCGTTCAATGTCTGAAATGTCCGATCAATTTCAATCTTTTCCGGTCACTGGTCAGGCGCCAAGTTTTCCTAACAAAAACCCAAAGCTAAGGCAAGGCAAAGGGTGGCTACTTTGAAGAATCTAAAATCTAAAATATATTTTCATTCGTTTAATACTTTTTGGGTTACGACATGATCCCATATATGCTATTTCATAGTGTTGATGTCTTCACTACTATTCTACAATGTAGAAAATAGTAAAAATAAAGAAAAACCCTTGAATGAGTAGGTGTGTCCAAACCTTTGACTGTATGTGTGCACGGTATGTGTGCACGGTATGTGTGCACGTACTCATGTGTGAATGCATACATGATGAAATACTTTACTTCCCCAATAGTGTTTCAGGCAGCTACACAAAGGAAGGCAGTAGTTGAGGGTTACGTTTTTAGAGTTTGGCTCTCTGAGTGCTGGAGGTGGGCCTCCCCAGATTGGGACCCCTTTCCTTTCCTGTAGATGCATATGGGTTGTCTAAGGACACAGTGAACCGGGCTACCCGATCTGAGAGGCTGAGCAAGGGGGGCAGCGACGGGACGACCGGCCGGCTGGAAGGAACACACAGAGAATCCTTAGAGCACAAAACCGACCGGTCGGCTGGCTCAACCATTGCTGGTGGGAGGGGGGAGAGAGGGATGGGATTGGAAGGGAGAGAGAGAGGGGAGGATCCATGAGGAGGGGCAGTAAAAGGAGGTAGAGAGGATAGATTCATGTAGGGAAATAACAGAAAGGAGACAGAGAGAGAGAGGGAAAGGGAAGGGAGCGAGAGAGGGAGAGAGGGCCAAATGTAAATGGAAAACTGTCGAAAAAGTCGACAATCCAAAGCTACATGGAAATAGCATCATAACTTCATTCGTTTTTGCTCTGATATCTTGATTTGAGAGCAACTATTGTTATGGATCATAGGAGTGCTAGTTCTACAAGTTGATGTTTTCATCCTTCTCACTCATCTGAGTAACGTCTTCCAGCTCAATCTGTGAGGTGACCACATATCAGACCTCCCCTCTTCCCCTTTCTCCCTCTGTCTCCCACTATCCTGTAAGTCTCTCTCTCTGTTCCTACACACAGACCCTCCATCATTGCCCTTCTCCTCACCCTCTCCTCTCTCCCCCTCTCTCTCCCTCTCTCCTGTGTCCAGACCTTCTCCTATTTCCCTCCTCCTTCACTCTCTTCCCTCTCCTCTCAATTCAATTTCAATTTAAGGGGCTTTAAATCAAATTGTATTTGTCACATGCATACTTACAAGCCCTTAACCAACAATGCAGTTTTAAGAAAATACCAAAAAAAAGTAAGAGATAAGAAAAACAAATAATTAAAGAACAGCAGTAAATAACAATAGCAGGGCTATATACAATGGGTACCGGTACAGAGTCAATGTGTCATTGTGCGGGGGTACCGGTGATGAGGTAATTGAGATAATTATGTATATGTAGGTAGGGTAGGGTCGTTAAAGTGGCTATGCATAGATAATAAGAGTAGCAGCAGTGTGGGGGGGGGGGGCAATGCAATAGTCTGGGTAGCCATTTGATTAGCTGTTCAGGAGTCTTATGGCTTGGGGGTAGAAGCTGTTAAGAAGCCTCTTGGACCTAGACTTGGTGCTCCATAACGCTTGCCGTGCAGTAGCAGAGAAACATTCTATGACTAGGGTGGCTGGAGTCTTTGACAATTTGTAGGGTCTTCTCTGACACCGCCCGGTATAGAGGTCTGGTGGCAGGAGCTTGCCCAGTGATGTACTGGGCTGTACGCACTACCCTCTGTAGTGCCTTGCGGTTGGAGGCCGAGCAGTTGCCATACCAGGCAGTGATGCAACCTGTCAGGATGCTCTCGAAGGTGCAGCTGTAAACCTTTTGAGATCTGAGGACCCATCTCAATTCTTTTCAGTGTCCTGGGGGAAATAGGTTTTGTCGTGCCCTCTTCACAACTGTCTTGGTGTGCTTGGACCATGTTAGTTTGTTGGTGTAGTGGACGCCAAGGAACTTGAAGCTCTCAACCTGCTCCACTCCAGCCTGTCGATGAGAATAGGGGCGTGCTCGGTCCTCCTTTTCATGTAGTCCACAATCATCTCCTTTGTCTTGATCACATTGAGGGAGGGTTGTTATCCTTGCCCACACGGTCATGTCTCTGACTCCTCCATATAGGCTGTCTCATCGTTGTCGTTGATCAGGCGCTACCACTGCTGTTCATCAGCAAACTTATTGATGGTGTTGGAGTTGTGCCTGGTCGTGCAATCATGAGTGAACAGGGTAGCAGGGGGGACTGAGCACACACCCCTGAGGGCCCCGTGTTGAGGATCAGCGTGGCGGATGTATGTTACCTACCCTTACCACCTGGTGGCGGCCCGTCAGGAAGTCCAGGACCCAGTTGCAGAGGGAGGTGTTTAGTTCCAGGGTCCTTAGCTTATTGATGAGCTTTGAGGGCACTATGGTGTTGAACGCTGAGCTGTAGTCAATGAATAGCATTCTCATGTAGGTGTTCCTTTTGTCCAGGTGGGAAAGGGCAGTGTGGAGTGAAATAGAGATTGCATCATCTGTGGATCTGTTGGGGTGGTATGCAAATTGGAGTGTGTCTAGGGTTTCTGGGATAACGGTGTTGATGTGAGCCATGACCAGCCTTTCAGAGCACTTCATGGCTACAGACGGTTGTCATTTAGGCAGGTTACTTTAGTGTTCTTGGGCACAGGCACTATGGTGGTCTGCTTGAAACATGTTGGTATTACAGACTCAGACTGGTAGAGGTTGAAAATGTCAGTGAAGTCCCTGGCCACTAGGAGCGCTGCCTCTGGATGAGCATTTTCCTATTTGCTTATGGCGGAATACAGCTCATTGAGTGCATGGGAGCGCATTTACTGGCATGGGAAACATATGTTTACATTGCCAAAGTAAGTGAAATAGATAATAAACAAAAGTGAAATAAACAATAAAAATGTACCGTAAACGTTACACTTACAAAAGGTTCCCAAAAGAATAAAGATATTTCAAATGTCATAGTATGTCTACATACAGTGTTGTAATGGTGTGAAAATAGTTAAAGTACAAAAGGGAAAATAAATAAACATAAATATAGGTTGTATTTACAATGGTTTTTGTTCTTCACTGGTTGCCCTTTTCTTGTGGCAGCAGGTCACACATTTTGCTGCTGTGACTGTACACTGTGGTATTTCACCCAATGGATATGGGATTTTATCAAAATTGGATTTGTTTTCGAATTCTTTGTGGGTCTGTGTAAAATGAGGGAAATATGTGTCTCTGATATGCAGGGATGCAAACTCGTGAGAGCCCACAAAGGTGACACTTTTGTTGTTGCACTGAAACATGCAAAAAATCCCTGCTAGGGGGAAATGCAGGTTTTAACTATTTAAAAACAACAAATAATATGATCTACATGATCAGTCTAAATATTGCACTTGGGAAAAAATATCTTAAAGTAGAAATAGAATGAAACAAACAGGCATTCTATTTTTGCTCTACTAAGGTGGCCACTATAGACATCGATCAAGTGCACAAGGCTACATGTGCAAAAAATAATGTTCACTGAGTAAAAATATATATAATCCTCCCTCCCTCACACACACATGTGTTACTGTCAAGTTCAACACAACAAAAACAATATCTTTGGGCTACACTGCACATTATTACATTGTACACTTTCTGCCTGTGGGACATCTGTTCTACAATGTGCCAGCAAAAGTGAGAAAGAGGGAAAGTGTGTGGTGTTCCTTTCACCTCTATAGTGACATCCTGTTTAAGCCAGACCCAGCTACACTCGATCCCTGAATCCACTTGTTTAACAAGCAACGCCTCATTTTCACATAATTCTCTCATTCTGAAAATTAACCACATACTATAGAGGGAAAACATTAGTTCACAGATAGTAGTTAGTTCGTTAGCTAGTTAACTAGTTAACATTTCACACAGATTGCCAGGGTCCAGTAAGCAACTAACGCGTTATAACTTGAGGAACGACAAGGAGTCATATACCAGTTAATACTATAGCGAATTGGTGAGATTACTAATGTTAGTTCATCTGATGTTGTAAAGTTAGCTAGCTAACGTTAGCTGTCTGACTTTATTAGCAAGCTAATTTTCACACTTTAAACTCAATTATTTGATCAAATGAGTTGGCTAATGTTGCTCAACATTTCTCTGGCTAGCTAACGGATCCAACTAGCAAGATACTTAACAATGCTAATACTTGTTCCACCACACTTTCTCCCTCACTTCAAACTTTCCAAATGCCAGTTGTTTTTTGATTACAGCTCATGAAGTACCCTTCACCACCTTCTCACCCCCATCTCCGTGGTCAGGCTTCTCACCTAACGTTACCTCTTCATTATCGTTCAGGGGACACGCTGCTGTAACTGACAAGCTGCCTTTCCGGAGCATGCGCTGATGCTGTCTCTAGTCAATTGAGAGACTAGAGACTAGTTTGCTCTCTTCTTTCTTCAGTCGCGTGCTGCGCTGCATTCTGTTGTTGTCTAAACGATTGGCTGAGCCTTGGATACAGCCAGTATTGCTCCAAACACGCATCACTCGATCGCTTACAGCCAGTAGTGATCCAACTCCCCCCTCCCAAACTTTTCTCATCGGATCTATACGAATCACATAGGTCACCTATTTTGGATTCAAAACAGCGAATTTCACCAAAAGGTGACTATTATGAATCCCTGAATATGTTCATACATTTGGCAGGAGGTTAGGAAGTGCAGCTCAGTTTCCACCTAATTTTGTGGGCATTGTGCACATAGCCTTTCATCTCTTGAGGACCAGGTCTGCCTTTGGCGGCCTTTCTCAATAGCAAGGCCAAGGTCACTGAGTCTGTACATAGTCAAAGATTTCCTTAATTTTGGGTCAGTCACAGTGGTCAGGTATTCTACCACGGTGTACTCTCTTTTTAGGGCTAAATAGCATTCTAGTTTGCTCTGTTTCTTTTGTAAATTCTTTCTATTGTGTCAAGTAATTATCTTTTTTTTCTCATGATTTGGTTGGGTCTAATTGTGTTGTTGTCCTGGGGCTCTGTGGGGTCTGTTTATGTTTGTGAACAGTGCCAAAGGACAAGCTTACTTAGGGTGCTCTTCTCCAGGTAAATTTCTCTATAGGTGATGGCTTTGTAATGGAAGGTTTGGGAATCGCATCCTTTTAGGTGGTTGTAAATTTTAACGGCTCTTTTCTGGATTTTGATAATTAGCAGATGTCGGCCTAAATCTGCTCTGCATGCATTATTTGGTGTTTTACATTGTACACGGAGGATATTTTTGCAGAATTCTGCATGCAGAGTCTCAATTTGGTGTTTGTCCCATTTTGTGAATTCTTGGTTGGTGAGCGGAACCCAGACCTCACAACCATAAAGGGCAATGGGTTCTATAACTGATTCAAGTATGTTTAGCCAGATCCTAATTGGTATGTCGAATTTTATGTTCCTTTTGATGGCATAGAAGGCCCTTCTTGCCTTGTCTCTCAGATCGTTCACAGCTTTGTGGAAGTTAACTGTGGCGCTGATGTTTAGGCTAAGGTATGTATAGTTTTTTGTGTGCTGTAGAGCAACGGTGTGTAGATGGAATTGGTATTCGTGGTCCTGGCAACTGGACTTTTTTGGAACACCATTATTTTTGTCTTACAGAGATTAACTGTCAGGGCCCAGGTCTGACAGAATCTGTGCAGAAGATCTAGGTGCTGCTGTAGGCCTTCCTTCGTTGGGGAGAGATCATCAGCAAACAGTAGACATTTGACTTCAGATTCTAGTAGGGTGAGGCCGGTTAGCTACAGACCGTTCTAATGCCCTCACCAATCCGTTGATATATATGTTTGAAGAGGGTGGGGCTTAAGCTGCATCCCTGTCTCACCCGGCCCTGTGGGAAAAAAATTGTGTGTTTTTTGCCAATTTTAACCGTATACCGTAATATTGTAGCACACTTGTTGCTTGTGTACATGGATTTTATAATGTCGTATATTTTCCCCCCAACACCACTTTCCATCAATTTGTATAGCAGGCCCTAATGCCAAATTGAGTCGAAAGCTTTTATGAAATCAACAAAGCATGAGAAGGGTGTATACGTGGACTGTCGTACGGTAATTTGGTAAAAAGCCAATTTCACATTTGCTCAGTACATTGTTTTCGCTGACAAAATGTATGAGTCTGCTATTAATGATAATGCAGAGGATTTTCCCAAGGTTGCTGTTGATGCATATCCCATGGTAGTTATTGGGGTCAAATTTGTCTCTAATTTTGTGGATTGGAGTGATCAATCCTTGGTTCCAAATATTGGGGAAAATGCCAGAGCTGAAGATGATGTTAAAGAGTTTAAGTATAGTATATTTAGGATGCCATCAACCCCACAGGCCTTTTTGGGTTGGAGGGTTGGTATTTTGTCCTATAGTTCATTCAGTGTAATTGGAGAATCCAGTGGGTTCTGGTAGTCTTAGTTGATAGTTAATAGTTGATTCTATGATTTGTATTTTATCATGTAAATGTTTTTGCTGTTTGTTCTTTGTTATAGAGACAAAAAGATTGGAGAAGTGGTTTATCCAACTCTTTATGTTGTTGTTTGTTTAGAGTTTTCCAATTTTCCCAGAAGGGGTTAGATTCTATGGATTCTTCAATTACATTGAGCTGATTTCTTCCGCACTGTTCCTTCTTTTTCCGTAGTGTATTTCTGTATCGTTTTAATGATTCACCATAATGAAGGCTCAGGTTTTCTGGGTCTCTATGTTTTTGGTTGGATAGGTTTCTCTATTTCTTTCTTAGGTTTTTTAATTCTTCATCAAACCATTTGTCATTGTTGTTAATTTTTTGATAGGGAAGCTGAGAGGTCAAATATACTGTTTAGGTTTTCTACTGCCAAGTTTACGCCTTCACTATTACAGTGAAACATTTTGTCCAGGAAATTGTCTAGAAAGGATTGGATTTGTTGTTGCCTAATTGTTTTTTGGTTGATTTCCACACTACTTTCCTTCCATCTATATAATTTCTTAATATTATTCAGTTCCTTTGGCTTTGATGTCTCATGAATTGAGCAAAGCTCTGTTCAATTTGAGTGTGATTTTGCTGTGATCTGATAGGGGTGCCAGTGGACTGACTGTGAATGCTCTAAG
The DNA here is from genome assembly GCF_002910315.2 of Salvelinus sp. IW2-2015. Classification (NCBI taxonomy): domain Eukaryota; kingdom Metazoa; phylum Chordata; class Actinopteri; order Salmoniformes; family Salmonidae; genus Salvelinus; species Salvelinus sp. IW2-2015. The sequence continues at coordinate 44,788,735 of NC_036863.1, read as the reverse complement.
AGACTCTGGGTTGAGGTCAGTGATAAAGTAGTCTACAGAACTACTGCTAAGAGATGAGCTATAGGTGTACCTACCATAGGAGTCCCCGCGAAGTCTACCATTGACTATGTACATACCCAGCGTCCGACAAAGCTGCAGGAGTTGTAACCCGTTTTTGTTGGTTATTTTGTCGTAGTTATGTCTAGAGGGGCATATGAGGGAGGGTACGCTGTCACCTCCGTGTAGGTGTTTGTCCCCCTGTGTGCTGAGGGTGTCAGGTTCTTGTCCACTCTGACTCTCACTCTCCTGTCCCCCTCTCTCTCTGTTGCTACACACATACCTTCTCTGAGTGTCCTCTTTGCTCCTCTCCTCTCTATCTCCCCTGGGTTGTTCCACCACAAAAAGCACAAGAGGTTTGACACCCACCCTTTAATTAGTTAGTAACAGATACGATTAGCAATCCTGAAACATTCTTTTGTTGAAATATAATTTGATCTCTGAGAAATTAAGCAGATTGATTGCACCCAATTTGGCCATTTTAATGTATAGGATTCAGGTGATATTCAATAAATATTGTGCCCAACATTCGATTTAAACCGAATTTCTTCTTACCAATGAGTAAGACATGAGGAATCACGCAAAAATTGTCAAAAGCCACCCACAGACCCCCACACCCCACACACCATCCAACCCAACAACAAGTATACAGTATAAGTTCTATATGGTTGACAAATAGTATGAAGCTGTGGCTTCGAGTATTGATTCTCCATACTATGTAATGTATTCCCTGTGAATCCATTGATGTTTTTTCTTTCTGTTCAGAGAAATTTGACGTTGAAATCGCTTGCATTATTTACCATAAGGTTGTATGAAAGTACCAGGTCTGAACACTAGATGCCGCTTTTCCTGCTATACAGCCACACTCGTCAATTTTGGTAGTCTCTTGTGTTTATTAAATAGATCACAACATTTACTTTGCAACTTTGGGCAGTAAACCATAATATTTGGCTCATGATTCAAATTAATTTTATGGTCCTCCTCACAATTCAAGCCAGTACTCCATGAAAGCAAATCAGTTTGCCCTTCTCTTAGCAACCTAATGCTTCAACTCAACTCTCCTTGACTAGTCCAACAAGTGCAAGCTCTCTACAGTGGCTTCAGAAAGTATTCACACCCCTTGACTTTTTCCACATTTTGTTGTGTTACAGCCTGAATTTAAAATTGATTATATTGAGATTTTGTGTCACAATATCCCATAATGTCAAAGCGGAATTATGTTTTTAGAAACTTTTACAAATGTGTTCAAAATGAAAAGCTGAAATGTCTGGACTCAATTAGTATTCAACCCCGTTGTTATGGCAAGTCTAAATAAGTTCAGGAGTAAAAATTTGTTAACGAGTCACATAATAAGTTGCATGGAATCACTGTGTGCAATAATAGTGTTTTAATTAATAAACACAAAAGACCAGCGAAATGAATAGAAGCATGTGGCGGTATAGTAGGAACAGTGGCATCTAGTGGTCAAAACCTGGTATTCACATTACTTTCTGGTAAATAATGCAAGTGACTTCAAATACAAATTTCTCTGAACATGGGTAAAAACATCACCATATTCATAGGGAATACATTACATAGTATGGAGAAGCAATACTACAAGCTGCAGCTTCATACTACTTGTCAAACATAGAGAAATTATACTGTATACTGGATTTACCTAGGGTGTGGGTAGTCCATGGGTGACTATTGACCAAGAAAATGTGGATTCCTCATGTCTTACTCATTGGTAAAAATAAGTTTGGTCCAAATCGGATGTTGGGTACTATATTTACTGAATATTATCTGAATCCTATTCATTAAGATGGCCAGATACTTTTTAATTTCAACAAGAAATTATGTTTCAGGAATGCCAATCTTACTTGCTTCTAACTACAGCAGCAATTGATTTCAAAACAATCTGAGATGGTGGGTGTCATGGCTTGTTGAAATTACATGGAACGCCTCTCCCTCTCCCCTTCGTCCCTCTGTCTGTTCCTACACACCTTCTCTCATCGCTTTTCTTTCTTTTCCTCCCTCTCCTATCCCCCTTCTCCCGTCCTTTACCCCCCTCTCCCTCTCTCCCCTTGTTCCTCCCTGTCTCTGTGAGTGTGTGAGAGTGTGTCTGGGCTCTGCTGGATAGGCTTTGTCCTGTGAACAGTGGAGGCCGGTCCTGCCCACAGGGGCTACAGCCATGAATACCTGCACTGTGAGAGTACCACTCTTTCACTTCACACCGCTTTCTCTACAGGAATGCCTAACCAGTGAGGTAAGACACACACACTCACAAACACACACAGACAAACACAATGCACCCCAGTATGCATGCCACGCACGCACACGCAACATACACAAACGGCAGTATGCACGCAAACACAACTACACACTTTCTCACTTTCTTTGTCTTACACACGCATACATGTACGTGCAAACACACTCACACACACACCCCAACCATACACACAACACACACTGAATGAATCATGACGTGATGAAAAGCCAGGGTTTTGTGCGTGAACTCTCTCACCCTGGACTCACATCCTGAGAGCCTTTCTCCTCCATCAGTCTCTGCAGAGCTTTCCCTCTAATTAACAACCATCAGCTCCAATAGCATTGGACCACTCTCCCACACTCTCCCCCTATCTCCCACAGGCCGACTCTTCCCTTGTCTCCCCTAGTCTCAGCCCAGTCTCTCCCTGTCTCACCCATAGCCACTGGCCAAACTCACCTCACTTCCCTAGAGCCCCTATTCTCACACCAGTCACCCTATCCCTCAGCTCCAGCCCCCATTCCCAGGCCCCAGCCTCTAGCCCCAACACATAGAGGAGCGGGCCCAGGGCGGACCGGTGAGTCTGTGTGGAGTGTGAATGACTGTGGTGATTAACAACTTCTCAGGGTGTCTAATCCCCCAATTAATGATGTGCTAGACTTCAAACTTCAAACTCAAAGGTGTGCGTCCCAAATGGTAGCCTGTTCCCTATTTAGTGCACTACTTTTAACCAGGGCAAATAGGGAATAGGGTTGCATAAAGGACACAGACAAAGACTGGGCAGCCATGCGGTAAAGATTTAGCTGGCCCGAGGGAGAGCAGAGTATTCAGTAGCCTTCAGAGGGAGAGATCTATTTAAAAAAGAGTAAAAATTAACTACAGGTTATTTCATGAGGTCATTGAAAAATAAAAAATCTCTACTTTACCTCTATTTCCTATTTCAGGTTTAATCCAAAACCTCAACCCGAAAGTAGAAGCAGGAGCCTTGAGCAGCCTTGCTACAATAGGGAGGAAGCAACGGTGTGGTGTGTGTAAACCTGGTGTTTACAGCAGTTTAACTGGAGGTTGAGTACAGTATAGGTGGCCTCTGGCAGCTGTTTACTGACACACAAGGCTCTCAGTGTTGTGTAGTCTGGAATGAGGTGTTGCCTGAGAAACACTACAGGGTCCTGTTCGGTGGGGCCCACTGTAGCAACAAAGAGTGCAACAGAAACACCAACATCTGTTTTCTTATTGGACAAGCTCCGGTACTGTTTCAAAATGTTTTCCTACTCAACAGTAACCAGGTAAGAGTGCTGAATGGAATAAAGTGGCAGTGATGGTGTAACACAGGGCGTGGTAATGAGGAAAACAGACAGACAGAGTGCTCAGTGCAGGTCCAGGGCTAAGTCTGATTTTACACCCTATTCCATAGACTGTATAGTGCACACATTATGACCACAGCCCAATGGGAAATAGAGTGTCAAAGCAGTGCACTTTACATGGAAAAGGTCTTCATTTTAGGCCAGGTTAGCTCCCTCACCCTCACCCTGCGCCTCTCAGAGCCTTTTTTTTGTAGTTTAGCAGACGCTATTATCTATAGCAACTTACATTAGTGCATTAATGTTAGGATAGCTAGGTTAGACGACAACATATCATCACTATCGTAGCAAGTACATTCCCCCCCAAAAAAGTAGTTATCAGTAAAGACAGTGATGTGATCTTCGACAGGAAGCCAGTGTAGTGTGCGGAGGAGCAGGGTGGCATGGGAGAACTTGGGAAGGTTGAACACGAGGCCCGCTGCGGCTTTCTGAATTTGCAGGGCTTTGATGGCACAAGCGGGGAGCCCAGCCAACAGAGTGTTGCAGTCGTGTGGACGGGAGATGACAAGTGGCTGAATTAGCGTCTCGCTTCCTGTGTGAGGAAAGGTCGTAGTCTGTGGATGTTGTAGAGCATGAACCTGCAGGACCGAGTCACTGCATTGACGTTTGCAATGACGGACAGGGTGTTGTCCAAGGCCACGCCAAGGTTCTTTGCACTCTAGGAGGGGGACACCGTGGAGTTATCAAACGTGACAGAGAGTTCTTGGAGCAGGCAGACCTTCGCTGGTAGGAAGAGCCGAGAGTCTTGTCGAGACTGAGCTTGAAGAGGTGGGCCGACATCCAAGCTGAGATGTCTGTCACCTGGTTGTCAGAAGGGGGGATTTAGAAAAGTAGTTGAGTGTAAAGAGAGGTATTGAATGTGGTCTCTTTGAAGTCAGTATTTACCACTATTGAATTTTTTTTCTTAAATCAGTAAGAACTCAAGTTATTATTTATTTTATTGAACCCTTATTTTAGAAATACATCAAATAAACAACACATCTATAAACATATATTATATAGAGTGGAGAACACTGTGGTGAAGTGTGTGTACCAATGATTTTTTTTTATTTTTTTATTAAGCTTTATTTAACTAGGCAAGTCAGTACAAATTATTATTTACAATGACGCCTACCCAGGCCAAACCCAGACGACGCTGGGCCAATTGTGCACCGCCCTATGGAACTCCCAATCACGGATGTGATGCAGACTGGATTCGAACCAGGTATTGCAGTGTGTTAGACCACTGCGCCAGTCAGGAGCCCAATGTGTATTGTCTGTTGATTTTGACATGTTGTGGCTTTCGAGTGCCTTGTTTGCTGTTCATACACATATTTCATTAGGGATTATATATATATATATATATATATATATATGCAGTTGTTTCAATGGTTGCATAGTATTCATTTGAGAGATTTTTGAAATATTTTATATATACTGTATATATATAGCAATCAAAGAAAATCTTTCAAAAATCTTTCAAATTATTACTTTGCAACCATTGAAACAACTGCATTAGCTCGGATTTACAATATAAAATAATATAAATATAAAGACTGGTATTTCACTTACCAGTCTAAGGTAGCGTCCTCTCCTTTGTCTAAAGTCTGTGACACTTTCCCAGTAGATTTCTGCTAGAATATCATCCAAAATCTGTATACCTGGACTTTGATTTAGCTTTTCCAGTATTAGTAGCCATATTGTAAGTTCAAAATTTGCAAAGACGTTTTCATAACTCACAGATATGCGTAACGCACTTTGACATGCTCTTGCATAAATGTCCAAACGCCACTCGACTCATACGCGCGAGGTTAGATGAAAGATTTTGCTTCACACAAAGGGTTTCCACCTACTCTCGTAAAGCACAGCTCATTGGCTATCTAGCTAGCTAGGTTTCAAAATGATTGGTGGTTATTGGACAAATACAGTTAATCAAGTGAACACCGCCCGTGTCATCGGCGCTCAATGATGTCGTGCCTTCCTGGCTAAAATTGGTTGTCCAGTGGACATACTGAATGCAGAATGATATAGAAAGACTTGTTACTTTTTAGAGTGTCTGAGGAATAAATACGAATGTAATTTGAATGGTTGAAAAAACGTTTAGCATTCAATTTTTACAGATTTCTTTCTTTGCAAGTTGAACGAGTGGAAATACAAAATCGATCGTGCATACTATATGAACCTTTTAAGGATATGAAAAAGGATTTTATCAAACAAAACTACACTAAAATTTTATCTCTGGGACCCTTAGGATGACAAATCAGAGCAAGATTTCAGAATGTAAGTAAATGATTTACCTTCAGAGGTGAATGTATCAAACCTGTCGCTGTGCTAAAAGTGTTTTGTTGTTGTGCACTCTCCTCATACAATAGCATGGTATGTTTTCGCTTTGATAGCTACTGTAAATTAGACAATGCCGTTAAATTAACAAGAATTTAAGCTTTCTGTCCATTTAAGACACGTATATGTACTGTTTTTTTTGTTGTTGTTTAAAACAACGTTTTAGTCACATTATGCATATTGAGCAACAGCTGTTCCGTTGACATTTTAAGAAGGAAAGACATTCCACGAATGAACTTTTAAGAAGGCACACCTGTTCATTGAAATGCATTCCAGGTGACTACCTCATGAAGCTGGTTGAGAGAATGCCAAGAGTGTGCAAAGCTGTCATCAAGGCAAAATATATTTTGATTTGATTTGTTTAACACTGTTTTGGTTATTTCACAGTTTTGATTTCTTCACTAATATTCTGCAATGTAGAAAATAGTAAAAATAAAGAAAAACCCTTGAATGAGTAGGTGTTCTAAAACTTTTGACCGGTACTGTATAAATACAGTGTTAACTGTTGTTACTTCTATTTTCAATCTGTTGTACATTTTTTGTTTTTACCAATTTTAATAAATGTTTTTATATAGAAATATATTGTTTTTCTTACATTTAGATTTCAGCGAGAATTTAATTGTAAATGTACAGTATTTTCCTGGTGCCAGTATAATGCTGTACATTTACAAGGAAATGTTTTACAGTGCACCACCACCACCACCCAACCTCACCCCACTGCTCACCCCACCATCACCACAATTCCAACCATCAACACCACTACCATCTCAGAAGGTTGGTGGCACCTTAATTGGGAGGACGGGCTCGTGGTAATGGCTGGAGCGGAATTGGTGGAATGGTATCAAACACAATGTGTTTGAGGCCATTCCATTTGCTCGTTTCCAGCCGTTATTATGAGTCATCCTCCCCTCAGCAGCCTCAACTGACTTCCACCACCCTCATCCCATTCAACCCACCACCATCAACACCACCACCCACTTTCAACCCACTGCTCAACCCCACCACCATCCCAACCATCAGCACAACCACCAACACCCTCATCCCACTGTTCAAACCACCACCACTCATCCCAACTGTCAGTCCACCACCCCCATCACCACCACCCCCACCTTGTATGATCTGACAGACCCCCCCGTCCTCCTTCACCCCCAGAGGCGTCCTGTCATCTCCAGTGTCTGCCAAGTCAGTCACAACCCGAAACACACCGTCATGTCCATCTCGCACCACACAGCACTAGGCTGGGTATAAACAGACACCAGTTAGAACTGGACCATGCATGTTGCTAAATCTCTGGTCTTGGTTTCTTCTCCTTAATGGACGTGTTTGTGTGTGATGGCATTTATTTTGCAATGTCTCTGTTATTTAAAGGAGGTAGGAGGGGATTTCTGAGCTCGGATGTAATATACTTTCTCCTTTAGAGGCTGTATAGAGTTATTTTCAGAGGAAACCCTTTTCGCTAGTCTAATTATCTCATATATTCACTTGGTTTTGACCCCACACAATATCAACAGAGCCCTCACAGATAACCTGGATGGTCGATATCACCAGATCCTTTTCCAAACAAAAGGCTAATTGGATATGGTTCTCCATCTCCAGATCTTGGTGCCTCTTCTCCAGAGTGATGGTGTACAGCGCTCCTGTCACATATAGGCGCTCTTACCATCCATAACACGGGTGTTAATATCCTGGGACAGCTTAGTCAAATAAATTACTGCTGTAGGTCCCAGATATACAAGCAGGGGAAATGAAGATAGTACCCTATATCAAAAGCCATGGGTGGAGGATAGACTAACATAAATGCCGTTTACACACCTTTTGCAGAATAATTGATAGAAAATATTGGGGGGGTTACTTTATTCATGGCGAACTGCGATCGGCAAATACCCACATACTTTTTTTAACCACTTCATTTTTGCTTGTAACTGTTTTGCATTTTGAAAAGAATAATGGGCAAGTGTTGCACAATCCAGGTGTGGAAAGCTCTTAGAGACTTACCCAGAAAGACTCACAGCTGTAATCACTGACAAAAGTGCTTCTACAAAGTATTGACTCAGGGGTGTGAATACTTATGTACTGTAAATTATATATTTGTGTATTTCATTTTCAATAAATTTGCAAACATTTCTAAAAACATGTTTTCACTTTGTCATTCTGGGGTATTGTGTGTAGATGGGTAAGACTGTTAGTTATTTTAAATCCATTTTGAATTCAGGCTGTAACACAACTAAATGTGGAATAAGCCAAGGAGTGTGAATACTTGCTGAAGTCACTGTATCTCTTTGATTGCACTTCCTTTTGCTATTCACAGGCAGTGAAAGATTCATACACATCATCAGTGTGTACATTCATAAATGTGTACATAGTTTTCAATATAAACATAGATTTGGAATACTGTTCATGTATAGATTCATTCATACATATTTGAATTAAATGGTTTACTGTATACAGTATATATGTGTGTGTGTGTGTGCATGCGTGTGTGTGTGTGCGTGCGTGTGTGTGTGCGTGTTTCTTTGTTTTGAAGTTCATACTGTTCCATTCTTGTTCCTCCCCCAGGAAGCCTCCCAAATGGCACCCTATTCCCTATATAGTGCTCTGCTATAAACCAGGGGTGTCAAACCAGGGGGTTCAATACTGCCTGCAGGTAGTTTGGGGGTGGGGACAAACTCAGTATACTTTAAAATGACCATAACCAAATGAAAACTGTGTAGAAATGATAATGGACCTACATTCATACAGTGTCCAGCTCACTAATAATCACCCAAATGAAAGCTAGATAGTCCGGGTGCATCGGAAATTCCCAAAACGATGGATAGAGGACATTTTTGGGAACATTTTGACAGTGAGGAAATATAACCCATTTTCAGTACGTCCCTCTGGATCACGTTGAAGACCGAATGCGGCCCCCGGGGGCAAAATGAGTTTGACACCCCTGCCCTGAAGGGAACAGGGTGCTATTTGGGACGCAGGGCGAAGTTACGTTTCTGTAGAAAAGAACTGGCTTGGTCTAGAACTGCAGTGAGAGTGAAGGAGTGAGAGTGAAAGAGTGAGAGATAGAGAGAGAGCCCACAATGCTTTTGGTCCCATCTGGATTCACTTTGCTAATATTACTTTATTATTATTTTAAGCACTGTTCAAAGTCTCACTGGGATGGCAGCCACATAGTTCACATTTTTTTGTGATTACTTCTGGGCATGGGGAGGAATGTTCTGCTCCTGCACCTCCTACTGCACCCTATCACTTTCTCCTTAAGCCATGACGAGTAGGCACCTCTCACCTCCTTATTCCACGGGGTACATACGGTAGACAGAAATGGAATGAAGTGCATTCAAAAACCACAGGTTTTATTTTTCTGTTTTGGCGAAGCAATCAGTACAGTAGACCCTCACAACTGTTGTCAGAGTGTGGCAGGACTGTGAAGAAAGAGTGGCATGAGTGGTTAGGTTACTGTATAGTGTGTGCTCTGCGAGTATGAGTATGTTGAGGGTCAGTGAGAGAAACAGCTCAGTTGGTAAAGCATGGCACTTGCAATGCTAAGAAAGTGGGTTTGATTCCCGGGACCACCCATACGTAAAAATTGTTTTTTTTAAATGCACTCATGACTGTAAGTCGCTTTGGATAAAAGTCTCTGCTAAATGGCATATTACTAGAATGAGGAGGAGACTGTAGCCTAGGTTGAAGATGACAATGGGATTCTAATTATTCAATAACTTTTTGCAACAAAGGGAGCAGCTATGCTAGTTAGCAATGGTGCTGGTCCCAGATTTGTGACGTGTATAAGTCCCACTCTCTGACCACACTCCCTCTGGCCTTGATGGAATCTCGACCCCCCCCCCCCCACCCCCCCTCCACCACAAACACACACACACACACACACACACACACACACACACACACACACACACACACACAACAACACCACACACACACACACACACACACACACACACACCACACACACACACCACACACACACACACACAACATCTGTCCTCTGTTCCTCCCCACCCACTGCTCTAGGATATGACTCAGGCGACAGCGTGTGTGTGTGTGTGTGTATGGTTACACCACCAATGCCCTGATGTCTGTGATGACTCAGAACACTTTCGCTGGTGGCAGGGAGATGAGGGAAGTAAATTAACCCCGTCATTCATCCTTCCCTGTTCTGACTCCACACACAGCCCTCCTTACCCTACTCCCTGCCTGACTCATATCCTAGAGGACGCACGCATACACACACACACACACACAATACACCCCACCCACTCCTACAGCAGCAGTGGGAAGAGCACCACACTCTTTTTCCCTTTGTCATATCCGAGAGCGGTGGTGTGTAGACAGGCACATCCCCACCCGAATCAAACATGTCTCACAATGTTTCACATCCTTAAGCATTGGAGTGTGACATAAACAACATATACATAAGACACACACACATATACACACACACACACACACACACACACACACACACACACACACACACACACACACACACACACACACACACACAACACACACACACACACACACACACACACACACACACACACACACACACACACACACACACACACACACACACACACACACACACCTTCCCTGCCACCCCAAACACATTCTCCCCTCTCAACACACACACTGCCCAGCCTTGCCCCCACCTCCACTGAGAAAATCTGTGACAGTGTCAATGTTCAAAGAATTCCTCATATGGTAGCTTTCCAGTGGACTGAATCATCTCTATAAGTGGATTAGTTGTGCGTCCTCACTATGAGACACACCCCGGTCAAACCCAGTGTCATGTATTGTTTTCAGCAGCCTAGCTGTGTAGCATATTGTTTTCAGAGACAGGGAGTCACCTCATAGACACTGGTGGTCAATAAATCTCCACCGCTGAACTTTACAGAATAACTATAATAAGTCATAGGTCAGCTGTGAGGCCGGTATTCGTCATCTGCCCTTTTAGAGAAAGACTCATCAGACCCTTTCCTTGTTTCTCTACTCATAAGTGACTAAGGGAATTTGAAATTGAATGCCTAAAATTTGTTTGTTTGAGTGTGTGTGGTCAAATGTCATAGTCACTTTCTGGGAAATGTTTTGTTGTTTATTTTGAAGACAGTAACAGATTCCCTGTCCTGAGTTGATCCTTTAGTTTAGTTACTGAGTTGTTTCTGTGTTGGATGAGAGCTTCCAGTTTTATTCTGCGCTCAGTTATATCCTGTTATGTTCTTATTATACTGAACAAAAATATAAACACAACATGCAACAATTTCAGATTTGACTGAGTTACAGTTCATATGAGGAAATCAGTCAATTGAAATACATTCATTAAGCCCTGATCTATGGATTTCACATGACTGGGAATACAGATATGCATCTGTTGGTCACAGACACCTCTGTTTCACAGAAGCATGGCTAGCTTGGGACATGCTGTCGGAGTCAATATAGCTTACGGGATGTTCAGTGCATCGCGCCGACAGGAATAAACATCTCTCCGGTAAGAAGGGTGAGGGTGTATGTTTCATGATTAACAACTCATGTAAGACAACTCTCCTCAGTTATTGTCACAGTCGTGTGTTTCCCTCCGCGAGAGGATAACAAGACGGCCATCAAAGAAATTTACTGGACTTTATGTAAACTGGAAACCATACATCCTGACGCTGCATTTATTGTAGCTGTGGATTTTAACAATGCTAATTTGAGAACAAGGCTACCTAAATTCTATCAGCATATCGATTGCAATACACGAGCGAGTAACACGCTTGACCATTGCTACTCTAACTTCCACGATGCATACAAGGCCCTCCCCTCCCTTCTTTTGGCAAATCTGACCATGACTCCATCTTGTTGCTCCCCTCCTATAGGCAGAAACTAAAAGAGGAAGCGCCTGTGCTTAGGTCTATCCAACGCTGGTCTGACCAATTGGATTCCACGCTTCAAGATTGCTTTGATCATGCGGACTGGGATATGTTCCGGGTAGCCTCAGAGAACAACAATGACATATACGCTGACTCGGGCAACGAGTTTATAGGGAAGTGTATAGGAGATGTCGTACCCGCTGTGACTATTAAAACCTTCCCTAACCAGAAACCGTGGATTGATAGCAGAATTCGCACAAAACTGAAAGCACGTACCATTTAATCATGGCAAGGCAACTGGGAATATGGCCAAATACAAACAGTGTAGTTATTCCCTCCGTAAGGCAATCAAACAAGCAAAGTGTCAGTGCAGAGACAAAGTGGAGTCGCAATTCAACGGCTCAAACACGAGACGTATGTGGCAGGGTCTACAGACAATCACGGATTAGAAAAGGAAAACCAGCCCCATCACAGATATCAACGTCTTGCTTCCAGACAAATTAAACAGCTTCTTTGCGCGCTTTGAGGACAATAAAGTGCCACCAATGCGACCCGCTACCAAAGACTGTGGGCTCTCTTTCTCCATGGCCGATGTGAGTAAAACATTTGAATGTGTTAACCCTCGCAAGGCTGCCAACCCAGACAGCATCCCTAGCCGCGTCCTCAGAGCATGCGCAGACCAGCTGGCTGGTGTGTTTACGGACATATTCAGTCAATCCCTATCCCAGTCTGCTGTCCCCACATGCTTCAAGATGGCCACTATTGTTCCTGTTCCCAAGAAATCCAAGGTAACTGAACTAAATGACTATCGTCCTGTAGCACTCACTTCTTTCATCATGAAGTGCTTTGAGAGACTAGTCAAGGATCATATCACCTCCACCCTACCTGTCACCCTAGACCCACTTCAATTTGCTTACCGGACCAATAGGTCCACAGACGATGCAATCGCCATCAAACTGCACACTGCCCTATCACATCTGGACAAGAGGAATACCTATGTAAGAATGCTGTTCATTGACTACAGCTCAGCATTCAACACCATAGTACCTTCCAATCTCATCATTAAGCTTGAGTCCCTGGGTCTTGACCCCACCCTGTGCAACTGGGTCCTGGACTTCCTGACAGGCCGCCCCCAGGTGGTGAAGGTAGGAAACAACATCTCGACTCCGCTGATCCTGGGGCCCCACAAGGGTGCGTTCTCAGCCCCCTCCTGTACGCCCTGTTCACCCACGACTGAGTGGCCATGCACGCATTCAACTCAATCATCAAGTGTGCAGACAACACAACAGTGGTAGGTTTGATTACCAACAATGACGAGACAGACTACAGGGAGGAGGTGAGGGCCCTCGGAGTGTGGCGTCAGGAAATAACCTCTCACTCAATGTCAGCAAAACAAAGGATAATTCTCTGCTGCCAATGACTGGAACGAACTACAAAAATCCCTGAAACTGTAAACACTTATCTCCCTCACTAGCTTTAAGCACCAGCTGTCAGAGCAGCTCACAGATTACTGCATCTGAACTTAGCCCATCTATAATTTAGCCCAAACAACTACCTCTTCCCCTACTGTATTTATTTATTTTGCTCATTTGCACCTACTTTGCACATTCTTCCACTGCAAATCTACCATTCCAGTGTTGTACTTGCTATATTGTATTTACTTCACCACCATGGCCTTTTTTTTGCCTTTACCTCCCTTATCTCACCTCATTTGCGCACATTGTATATAGACTTATTTTTCTACTGTATTATTGACTGTATGTTTGTTTTACTCCATGTGTAACCTGTGTTGTTGTATGTGTCGAACTGCTTTGCTTTATCTTGGCCAGGTCGCAATTGTAAATGAGAACTTGTTCTCAACTTGCCTACCTGGTTAAAAAAAGGTGAAATAAAATAAAATAAAAAATTCTGCTGCGATACGCCATCCCATCTGGTTTCGGCTTAGTGGGAGTATCATTTGTTTTTCAACAGGACAATGACCCAACACACCTCCAGGCTGTGTAAGGGCTATTTGACCAAGAAGGATAGTGATGGTTTGCATCAGATGACCTGGCCTCCACAATTCCCTGACCTCAACCAAATTGAGATGATTTGGGATGAGTCGGACTGCAGAGTAAAGGAAAAGCAGCCAACAAGTGCTTAGCATATGTGGGATCTCCTTCAAGACTGTTGAAAGGCATTCCAGGTGAAGCTGGTTGAGAGAATGCCAAGTGTGCAAAGCAGACATTAGGCAAAGGGTGGCTTTTTGAAGAATCTCAAATATAAAATATATTTTGATTTGTTTAACACTTTTTTGTTACTACATGATTCCATATATGTTATTTCATAGTTTTGATGTCTTCACTATTATTCTACAATGTAGAAAATAGTAAAATAAAGAAAAACCCTTGAATTCTGAGTTCTAATATTTTGACCCGGTGGTGTATGTAGCAAAATAAGACCATAATTACGACACTCATTTACAAGTACAAGGATAAAAAAGAAATTATAGAATGGTATACTGAGAGTATGTCGTCTCTGTGTGTGTGTGTGTTTATGTGTGTGTGTGTGTGTGTGTGTGTGTGTGTGTGTTGTGTGTGTGTGTGTGTGTGTGTGTGTGTGTGTGTGTGTGTGTGTGTTGTGTGTGGTGTGGTGTGTGTGTGTGTGTGTGTGTGTGTGTGTGTGTGTGTGTACTTGTAAGAATGGGGCAATGTACACTCTTAGAAAAAAGGAGAACCGTTTTTGGTTCCAGCTAGAACTTGGGTTCTAGGTAGAACTCTTTTGGGTTCCATGAAGAACCCTCTGTGGAAAGGGTTCTACATGGAAAACAAAGGATTCTACCTAGAACCCGAGTTATACCTAGAACCTAAAGGGTTCTACCTGGAACCAAAAGTTCTTCAAAGGGTTCTCCTATGGGGACAGCCGATGAACCCTTTTTGGTTCTAGATATACTGCAGTACCTTTTTGAGTGTAGTGGTTGAGAACAGCTGGCGCTTCCTCTGGGTCACCTTGTCATGCACTTTGTCCTATCTTCAGGGCTCATCATCTTGGGTTGATTTGAACAAGGAAACTGCATATTTCCAATAAAGTTTATGAAATCAATTACAAATAAGACAGCTAGATACACCTACTTCAAACCCTAGCTAACAAATAAAACATTGCTATTGCCTACACAATAACAGATTATTTTACCAGATGTACATTTTCCTTTCTTTCTGTGCCCCAATGTGTGCTAACTACTGATAAAGTGAACAGGTTTAGCGAATACCGTAATATTATGGAACAATGTTTTTTAAAGGGGAAGTGCACCCGCTTATTTGGTATAGTTTTTTGGCTTGCTCCTCAAGAAATGCTGGCGGCCATGACAGAATCCAAAAGTGAGTTGGCTTGGTGGTGTGGTTTGATGTGGTTGTTTCTTGGGTCTGTCCTTGCCACCACCAAGACACACCCACCTGTCAGAACACCTGTTTCCCCCCACACTCAATCACAACAAACCTCCTGCAGGTTGAGTTCAATAACTACAGGCAGATGTATGGTGAGATGCCAGTGGAAGCTTGAAAATGGCGCCGGAGGAGATGGCCACCGTTTTACGGTCTCCTAACCAATTGTGCTATTATGTGGGGTTTATTCGCGATATTTGTAAATTATTTTGTACATAATGTTTCTGCAACCTTATCTTACGGAAGAAAAGAGCTTCTGGATATCAGGACAGCGATCACACATCTCGGATTAGAAGAAGATTTCTTCAACAACAACAACAACAAGCAGGACTCACACGATATTCTCCATTCTCCGGTCTGTGCATATTTGTAGACAACAGCTGGTGCACGAAATCTAAGGAAGTCTCTAGATTTTGCTCGCCTGAAGTAGAGTATACTGTGATAAATTGCAGAGTTCTCAGCTATACTTTTCGTGGCTGTTTATTTACCACCACAGACAGATGCTGGCACTAAGACCGCACTCAGTCAGCTGTATAAGGAAATAAGCAAACAGGAAGCCACTCACTCAGAGGTGGCGCTCCTAGTGGCCGGAGACTTTAATGCAGGGAAACTTTAATCAGTTCTACCAAATCTCTATCAACATGTTAAATGTGCAACCAGAGGGAAAAAAAATTATAGATCACCTGTACTCCACACACAGAGACGCGTACAAGCTCTCCCTCGCCCTCCATTGGTTTAATAGTGTCAATACAGGCTAAGATTGAATCATACTACACCGGCTCCGACGCTCGTCGGATGTGGCAGGGCTTGCAAACTATTACAGACTACAAAGGGAAGCACAGCCGCGAGCTGCCCAATGACACGAGCCTACCAGACGAGCTAAATCACTTCTATGCTCGCTTCGAGGCAAGCAAACACTGGGCATGCATGAGAGCATCAGCTGTTCCGGATGACTGTGTGATCACGCTCTCCGAGCCGACGTGAGTAAGACCTTTAAACAGTCAACATACACAAGGCTGCGGGGCCAGAACGGATTACCAGGACGTGTGCTCCGGGCATGTGCTGACCAACTGGCAGGTGTCTTCACTGACATTTTCAACATGTCCCTGATTGAGTCTGTAATACCAAACATGCTTCAAGCAGACACCACTAGTCCCTGTGCCCAAGAACACACAAAGGCAACCTGCCTAAATGACTACAGACCCCTAGCACTCACATACGTAGCCATGAAGTCCTTTGAAAGGCTGGTAATGGCTCACATCAACACCATTATCCCACCATTATACTCCAATTTGCATACCGCCCAAACAATCCACAGATGATGCAATCTCTATTGCACTCCACACTGCCCTTTCCCACCTGGACAAAGAGAAACACTATGTGAGAAGGTGTTCATTGACTACAGCTCAGTGTTCAACACCATAGTACCCTCAAAGCTCATCACCAAGCTAAGGAACCTGGGACTAAACACCTCCCTCTGCAACTGGATCCGGACTTCCTGACAGGCCGCCCCCAGGTGGTGAGGTAGGTAGAACACATCTGCCACGCTGATCCTCAACACTGGAGCTCCCCAGGGGTGCGTGCTCGTCCCCTCCTGTACTCCCTGTTCACCCACGACTGCATGGCCAGGCCGACTCCAACACCATCTTTAAGTTTGCTGAGACACAACAGTGGTAGGCGCTGATCACCGACAACGACGAGACAGCCTATAGGGAGGAGGTCAGAGACCTGGTCGTGTGGTGCCAGAATAACAACCTATCCCTCAACGTAACCAAGACAAGGAGATGATTGTGGACTACAGGAAAAGGAGCACACGAGCACGTCCCCATTCTCATCGACGGGGCTGTAGTGGAGCAGGTTGAGAGCTTCAAATTCCTTGGTGTCCACATCAACATTGGTCCAAACACACCAAGACAGTTGTGAAGAGGTTACGACAAAGCCTATTCCCCCTCAGGAAACTAAAAAGATTTGACATGGGTCCTGAGATCCTCAAAAGGTTCTACAGCTGCAACATCGAGAGCATCCTGACCGGTTGCATCATGCCTGGTACAGGCAATTGCTCGGCCTCGACCGCAAGGCACTTCAAGGGTAGTGCGTACGGCCCAGTACATCACTGGGGCAAGACTGCCTGCCATCCAGGACCTCTACACCAGGCGGTGTCAGAGGAAGGCCCTTGTCAAAGACCCCAGCCACCCCAGTCATAGACTGTTCTCTCTACTACCGCATAGCAAGCGGTACCAGAGTGCCAATCTAGGAAAAAGGCTTCTCAACATTCACCCCCAAGCCATAAGGCTCCTGAACAGGTAACCAAATGGTTACCCGGACTATTTGCATTGTGTGCCCCCCCCAACCCTCTTTTACGCTGCTGATACTCTCTGTTTTATCTTATATAGCATAGTCATTTTAACTATACATTCATGTACATACTAGCTAAATTGGCCCGATCAACCAGTGCTCCCGCACATTGGCTAAACGGGCTCTCTGCATTGTGTCCCACCACCTGCCAACCCCTCTTTTATGCTTCTGCTACTCTCTGTCATCATATATGCATAGTCACTTTAACGATACCTACATGTAAATACTACCTCAATAAGCCTGACTAACAGTGTCTGTATATAGCCTTGCTACTCTTTTCAAATGTATTTACTGTTGTTTGATTTCTTTACTTACCTACCACACACACACACACACACACACAACACACACAACACACACACACACACACACACACACACACACACACACACACACACACACACATCTTTTTTCCCCCGCACCATTGGTTGGAGCCTGTAAGTAAGCATTTCACTGTTGTATTTGGCGCACGTGACAAATATACTTTGATTTGATTTGATTTGGAATAGGTCAGTAGCCTACAGAGTACTGAGTACTATGTGACCCACCACCAGTTAGAATAGATGATATCTGACAAATAAACATATACTATATTATCTGACAAGCAAACATATACTATGTTGAAGTTTGAACAGGTCAGACTAAACCTACATCATTTTGGTCTCCCCTTCAATAACGGTTGGTGAGCAGGCAAAAGGTAAGGCTGGAGGTAAGGTCTTTGCCAGCGCCCCATTTATGTGCATGGCAGTGTAGATTAGTTCCTGGCAACTCATCAAAGGTACTTGTCGGTCACACACAAACACACACACAGAGCACTGATTACATTATCAATGGTGGTTATGATTAGCATGGTGGAACCAACCCTTCGCTGCATTCACCTTTCTATTTCACTTCAGACATCACGTTAGCTAGCCTGTAGTTAGCTAGCCAGCCTGCCTTGCTAGATTATCAAATGATAACATTACATAACTAATATATAGACAATACACAATAAACTTGTATGAGCTACGACCTAGCTAAATTGTAATGAGGTAGCTATAACTAGCTAGCTATGCTAACGTTAGCTAAAACATTAGCTAACCTGCCTCACTAGCTAATGTTATAGCTAGCCTGCCTCACTTTATCAAAAGATAGCTAGCTAACGGTGACTAACCCCATTCCGTACAAATTTACACAACCTGATTCAAATTCGACACAAACCTTCAAATAGGTATGTAATGACACATTATATAAACTCTTTATAGTGTTTTATTTACATTTTAGAGGTGATAAGGTGATAAGTTGGACAGATCAGGTGAAATCAGGTGCTGTTTCAACGTTAGCATTTATCGTCTCCAAATTAAACTGCCTCATACTCAATTCTTGCTCGTACAATATGCATATTATTATTACTATTGGATAGAAAACAATCTCTAGTTTCTAAAACCGTTTGAATTATGTCTGTGGGTGAACCAGAACTCTTTCTACAGCGAAACTCATGACAGGACATGCGAAGCTCTGAAAAATAGTCTCTGATCTCGGATCAGTTGAAAACTCTGTGTGTGCCCTATGGCTTGACATGAACTGCACCCGCCTTCCCCTGGATGTCAGTAACCAATGAGAAGTGGAATGGTGTCTCTACGTGTTTGTCAGAGTTTATAAAAGGGAGTGGAGTGAGATGACCCTTCCTTTTGACGCTCGCCAGGACGCAAGGGAGGACATCAGAATCGCATGCTCAAAAGCTCTCGTTATTGATCAAAGATCTATCCGTCTGTGATTAAGTTCGATATAGGTGTTAGAAACATCATAACGAAGTTATTTGAAACCTATTTATATCAGTTCATGCGAGTATATTGCTATTTTTCTGAATTTCCTTAGTATTGCGTTTGACGATTTGGGCATGTGTGTGCCGTGAAGCTATCGTTAGCTGCTAGTTCTGAAGTTGAGGAGGTCGTTTTACAACAAAGCAACGATACTTTTGGACAAAGGACACATTGCCCAAGATACTGATGGAAGCTCGTCCAAAAGTAAGAGTTATTTATGATTTTATTCCGTATTTATGTGGAAAAATTTAAACGCAGTTGTCGGCCATTTTTTGCGGCACTAGTCTGGCTGTAACTCACAATGTATGTCTTGTAACGTTAATTTTAAAAATCTAAATCAGCGGTTGCATTAATAACCAATGCATCTTTCATTAGCTGTCCAACCTGTATTTTTTTAGTCAATCTAATCGATAAATAATCGTAATCATAGGTGCCTTTCCAAGATGGCGCCGACCCAAATGCATGCCATGTTTTGACAGATTACATTGCATAACCAAGATTTTTGATGCTAAATATGCACATTTTCGAACAAACTCTATATGCATTGTGTAATATGATGTTACAGGACTGTCATCTGAAGAATTCTGAGAAGGTTAGTGAAAAAATTAATATATTTTGGTGGCGATAACGTTATCGACCCTTTTGGCTTGATTCAATGCTGGGTGATGTTAGCTCATGTGGTATGCTAATATAACGATATATTGTGTTTTCGCTGTAAAACACTTAGAAAATCTGAAACATTGTCTGGATTCACAAGATCTGTGTCTTTCGATTGCTGTATGCTGTGTATTTTTCAGAAAAGGATGAGTACTATGTAATTGACGTCGGTCTCTGTACATATATTCCGAGCTGCTTATCCAACGCTATTCAGAATTTGCAGCTGCAATGTAAGCAATGTGATTTATACCTGAAGAATGCACATTTTTCTAAAAAAACTTATCCTATACCATAAATATGTTATCAGACTGTCATCTTATGAAGTGTTTCTTGGTTAGTGGCTATATATATCTTTATTTAGTCGAAATTGTGATAGCTGCCCATGCAGGAAAAAAATGGTGGAGAAAAAAAAGTTGTGTCTTTTGCTATCGTGGTTAGCTAATAGATTTACATATTGTGTCTTCCCTGTAAAACATTTTTAAAATCAGAAATGATGGCTGGATTCACAAGATCTGTATCTTTCATCTGGTGTCTTGGACTTGTGATTTAATGATATTTAGATGCTTGTATTTACTTGTGACGCTATGCTAGGCTATGCTAGTCAGCTTTTTTACTGTGGGGGGTGCTCCCGGATCCGGGATGAGTACCAACTAAAAGTTAAAATGGTCAATTGTACGGACCAGCGCGATGTACAAAAGTGAGTTAGTTAACGTTAACTATATAACCAGCAATAACGTTATCTAACGTCATTAGCTAAGTTATACCAAAGAGGTCCATATATTCCAATATCTCTGGTTATACTCACCACCACCAGTCATTGCAAACCAAGCTAGCATTACTGGTGCAGACTTGGGGATCGACAAACTCCAAACACCTAGCTATTCATCCTAACAGGGTCCTTCGGCAGGGCATCCAAACCATAGAAATTTGTCTGTGGTGGCTTTTCAGTTTGCCATTCTTTGAGGACGTTGGGGGCAATGAAACAACAGTGCCCCATTCAATGAAGGGATCGAAGTGGGAGGAGGGACGATTTGCACGTGGAGCTCAGCAAAAGGGGGCATGATTTGTTGACAAAATTGTAATCCAAACCCAATCTTCATTTACTCATTGTGACGCAATGAGGTTCCAAACGTCGTTTTAGACGGGACTGACTTTATGACCAAAATAATCCTATTTACACTTTGTACTCAAATTTGACACTCGAATAAATGTTCTTGACGAATATCAATGCCACAGGTCGTTTTCAAAGAGATGAGTTGCTTTTAATGGCGTAGTCACTCTTTAAATGAAACAAATGGATAGCGGGGAGAGGCAATATGGACACAGACGTATGTCACGCAGCTGAGAGCCGAGTGACCCGAATCACAGCACAGCTAAGCTAAGGAGGACACTGTGTAGACTGTATCATGGTGACATCTAGACAACTACCAACATTAGTTATTTCTTGAGTATGCTGCTATCCTACTTGAAATATAATCCTGGGAGGACAGAATTGGCCACGTTACTAGCTACTGTCTATTTCTGTTTGAGGAACAGAAACAAAACTGGGAACAAAAGTGATTTTCAGAACCTTAATTTTAAAAGCATGGGAACTGGTTAATGACATAAATTTACATTCCGGGCATTTTTTTCTTTGTCCCATAAAAGCTTCTATGCAAAGCCACTCTCACTCTCACTCAGAAACTTTTTCCAGTGTCTGCCTGCTTGCCAGCTGAAAATCTTTGCCAGTGTGTGTGTGTGTGTGTGTGTGTGTGTGTGTGTGTGTGTGTGTGTGTGTGTGTGTGTTGCTCTCTTCTCCTTCACTCCCTCCATTCTCTCTCCTCCTTCTTTTCCCTGCTCCCCTTCCTTTCATCTCACTCTCTCTCCTCTCGGCTTCTTTTCTCTCCATCCTTTCTCTCCCTCCCTGCTGTCTGTCTGTTGACTCTCTCTCCCCTCCTCCCTCCTCTCCCCCTCCCTCCTCACCTCTTCCTCTCTCACCTCTTCTTTCGCCTACTCACTCTCTCCTTCTTCCCTCTCCCTCTCCCACCCCTCCGATTCTCTCTTCCCTCCTTCTTTCCATCCCTCCCTCCCCCGGTTCCTGTCTCATTCTCTTATCTCTCCTTCTCTCTCTTCCCTACTTTTCTTCCTTCACCCTCTCACTCTCCTCTCTCTCTCCCCTTTCTCTCCCTTTCACCTCCCCCTTTTCCCTCTCTCTCTCCCCTTTCTCCCCCTCCTCCTCCTTCCGCCTTTTTCCCTCTCTCCTCCCCATTCATCTTTCTCTCTCTCTATCTCTCTCTTTCCCTGTCTCCTTCTCCCCTCCTCTCTCTCTTGCCTTCTCTCTCTCGCCTCCTCTCTCCCACAATGAACATACAGACAGACAAGACAGGCATGCAGTTAGCCAGGCAGACAGGGCTAGAACAGATCAGACAGACAGCGATCAGACAGACTAGGACAGACAGACAGATCAGATCAGATCAGGACAGACAGACCAGACTAGAACAGACAAAGACGAGACGACGATTCAGACAGACAGGCAGAACGGCAGGCCAGTGCCAGCAGGCAGGCAGGAAGGCAGGTCAGACAATTTCAAGTCAATATTCCTGTCTTCAAATGAATTCAGTAAAGATCATTCTTAACAAGCTCTTGTTTCTAGAACTGCAAGAATCCATTTGTGTCAATGGAGGTCAAAAAAATGATTTTTGGGTCAGTTGACTCTTCAAAATTCATATGCGGATCCCCAGATCAGCAAAGATGTAAGATATTAAACAATTTGATACACTTCGAACTGCCCCTCATGTTCCCCAATTAAGTCCTGAAATTCAACTGACGGCCTCCTTGGGAACTACTCTTTAAAAAATTCCCCGCCGACCTCCCTCTGAGTTCAAGGTTCTTTACGTTAATGAATTGAGCCGTTCACCTGAGGATGGAAGACGTTTTGGGGGATTAATGTAGACACTTCCTGTTGGCCACAAGGCATCCCTATAAGGTCACGATTGGTTTGTGTGGTAGGGACAGTTAGCTAGCTCAATCACAATCAATGGGGGGTGTCATGCGTTATGTGAGGGCTGTAGGTATGCTTTTCTATAGATGAAAAGCACTATTTCTGTGGGACCAAGTTTTCAGCTTGTGAAGAATTCATTTCACATGGTCTGAAACCATTTTCATATTTTACATTTTAGCTCGACATTAAATGACTTCAACAAGTCAGTTGCGGATAGAACAGCTTGGATGGGCAGAGAGTGAGAGAGGGTGGAAGAAGGCAGGCTTTGCTGAAGCACTGGGCATTTGTTGTTATGGAACATGCATTATCTGAATATAGGCCAACAGAATTTATACGCTGCCGAGGAGCGGCTTCTATGAAGGAACATTTCATACTTTGAACTTCAGAGAGTTGGCTTAACGTTGGACTAAAGTATGCTACAACCTTGTGTGTGTGCAGAATCGGCACCAGAACTACATGTGTAGTACAATCAATTCCATGTGAAACGTGATTTCTCTATAGTATCTCTTAATCTAGCATTGAAAATATTAGTCCATTCTTCTCTAATAACATCTCATTCCCTAATTTCTGAATAACACTTGGAATGTCAGTAGGCTTACTAGACTGTGCTTTGGAGGGGCACGACACACCACGCACGCACACACACTACATCACCACATCATACCACACATGG